>NC_135707.1:465000-507006 GCF_964276395.1 Gasterosteus aculeatus
AGATTTAAATCATTCTTATTTTATTTATAATACTTTATTAATCCCACATGGGGATATTATTGTGCGTTTGAGCCGTCCTTAGTAGTGCTGCTGTGAAGCACTGGGCTTCAGTGCCTTGCTCAAGGACACTGAGACACAAACTATGGACACAAACCGCACTGTAAAACATCACAGCCCTGTTTAGTTATGTCCACTTACTACTTTGTTTAACTTTATTGTTATTATGCTGAAAGGATATTCAGTACAAAACATGTTACAATAAGATATTTGACAAATTTGTTGTTTTTATGCACAACTTTATTTGCATTGTTCCAACAAAGTGATTTGACATTGTATTTGTTTTGGTCTGATGGAGCAATCTGGTTTACATGAAAGTGACTTAACTTGTCTTTATTTATTATTAATAAAAGCACATGGAGTCACAAAATGTCGTTATTTCAATAAAAATGCAGCATGGAGCGTTTTGTCAGATCTTCGTTGGGTCCGACAGAGAACCACTGCATTAATGTACTTTTACTGGGACTTTGATGGAATGTTAAGATGCACATAGATTCACGTGGAGTATTTCTACACCAATGTGTTACAATACAATAATTGTTTAACCTCCGGGTTGTGTAATCATTAAATACTGATTATAAAATGTGGTATTGTCTGAACAGCAGCGGTCTACTGATGTTAGCTTAGCTTTGCGCTAACTAACTGATAATTACATTACATTACATGTCATTTATCTGACGCTTTTATCCAAAGCGACTCACAATAAGTGCATTCCACCACAGGACACTCAGAACTCAGAGGAACAAGAAACAAGAAAGTGCAATTAATAAAGCGCATGAGCGTCCATTAGCTTTTCCTTTAAAGACGTTAGCATTAGCTGCGACTCTCAGTGTAAAGTTACTTTAGCTTAGCGCACTGTAGAGGAACTTTAACGTTAGCTAGCTCAGACGCAGCTAACATTTACATTGTCCTGCAGCTGGCTAGCCCAGAGATTAACTAAGCAAAGCTAACGAGCTAACCTTACACAGGTAACCCGAACCCGGTCCAATTAGCACCGTTCGTGCCTGGTCGGGCGAGCAGCTCCAGTTATCTTTAGCATTAGCCGGCAAAATATCAGTCCAACTGTTGCTAACTCCGGCCGGCTTGTTCTTTAAAAGCTGCTCATGCTAAGCTATCACTTGCCCCGTGACAGTTGCAAGTTCCCTCTTTGATATAGCGGCGTGTGTACAGCTGACCCGTCTTACCTGGTGACCGTTTAGTCCGCCTGAGAAGATGTCTTATGTCCAGTTTGTCTCCATTGATTCTCTCTGTTCGTCATGTCAACAACAACAGCTAGCGGCTACAACTTCTTCTGCTGTCCAGGTCGCTTTCTGGCGCAGTACCGCCCCCTGCTGGACCGGACATGACATGTACATTCATACATACTCATATCCGGTCGTCCAATGTATGCTTTTTTGGGGGTCCTGTGATTTAAGTATCTATTGACGTTCCTCTCCAGAACAGAGAGGGCGTCGATGTGGTGGAGGATGTGGGGGGACGTCGTGGCGCAGGGGTTAGAGAAGGTGTGCTGGGAAGCACAAGGTTGGTGGTTAGAGTCCAGCCTGCCCCATGTTCCATGTCAAAGTGTCCCTGAGCAAGACACCTGACACCCTAATTGCTCCCCGGGCCACAGAGCGGATGGATGTCGTCACAGCCTCTGTGTACTCATCCAAACTACTGGTAGCAATCCTGAAAACATCCCAGTCCACAGTCCAGACACGCCTGAGGTCACTGGTCCACTGACTTTCTGGCTTTCTGCCTGTGTGCAGGACTCGGGTGGCTCAGAGGGTGGCTCAGAGGGACAGCGGGACATACAGGCCCTGCATGTAGTGTGGCGAGTAGCAGGGTTCTCCTCTCTGGAGGAGCATTTAACTAGCTGTTTGTGTTCGGAGAGTTCATTGCTGAGGTTTCCTCCAAGGACAATAACTAAGGAGTCAGGACCGGTCCGCTCCACACACAGTATCCGGTCGGCGAGCATCCGCTGTGCGTCCTGCACGTTGGCATCCGAAGGAATGTAGACACCAAAGAGGATGAAAGAAGCGAACTCAGGGGGAGTAGAAGGGTTTACCGTTCCGGATAATGGGTCAAAGATGGAGGAGCAGTGCTGTTGGATCTGACACGTTGTTGCACCACCTTTCATCTTGCCGGAGGGTTCTGTGTCTGCTCCAGGATGGAGGAGATTCCAGGAGACAGGTAGTTACTCTGAGAGAGCTGGACAGGGCCGAAGAAGGTCCTCAACCCATCAGCAGGACCCACATCTGCTGCTTTGAGGAACTGCTGCTTGAGCCCTAAAGTAAGACCTGCAGCAGGTGTGAACGTCTCTGCCCAATCTATCAGAAGCAGATTTCATGAGGGTGGGCTCATGAAATAAAGGTTATATATGTATTTATAGAATAAAGTTTCATTTATATATATATATATATATACACACACAGTTGCCCCCCTTCCTGATTTCTTATTTTTTGCATGTTTGTCACACTTAAATGTTTCAGATCATCAAACAAATCTAAATATTAGACAAAGATAACACAAGTAAACACAAGATGCAGTTTTTAAATGAAGTTTTTATTATTAAGGTGAGAAAAAAATCCAAACCCTGTGTGAGAAAGTGATTGCCCCCTAACCCTAATAACTGGTTCGGTCGCCCTGAGCAGCAACAACTGCAATCCAGCGTTTGTGAAAACTGGCTCATCTTTGCAGAATCGTTGTAATTCAGCCACATGGAGAGTGAAGCACGAGCAGAAAACCACTCAATGACATCAAGAGGGAGGAACTGGCCTCCACATGCACAACCAGTCATGTTTTGTGGGTCGTCTCATTGTTGTGTTGCTTAATTCCAGCTGCTCAGAGCAGCAACGCCGACACAGAACCTTCCGGCAAGATGAAAGGTGGTGCAACAACGTGTCAGATCCAACAGCACCGCTCCTCCATCTTTGACCCTTTATCCGGAACGCTAAGTCCTTCTACTCCCCCTGAGTTCCCTTCCTCAAGAAATCAGGAAGGGGGCAAACACTTTTTCACACAACTGTAGACATAGATGTATTTTATGTATTGATCGATGTAATAATGTATTGATCGATGTGTCAACGTCATAGTTATAGGTGACACTCAGGAGGCTGTGTGGATCCACCATTGATTTATTCTTAGTGGATCGTGTCTAAAGCCAGATGTCAGATGTACAATCTCCTCCAGGATAACGCAGCTCGTGAGCCAGAGACGGACCATCGGGTTCTTTACCAAAGTCCACCAGAAAGTCCTCGTTCACAGAGAGACCCCCATCCACAGAGTCCACATCGATCTGCATCATCACTGAGCCCTCTCTGCACACAGACACAGAGAGACAGGCAGTCAGAGCGAGAGAGAGACAATTAGAGGGACAGACAGGCAGTCGTTCTGCAGTACCACACAAGTACTCACTTGGCCATGTCGGGGTAGAACTGTTTGTCCCAGCCACTGTACAGAGAGGTCGTCACATAAAGTCTACGACCGTCCAAACTCAACTGTAACATCTGAGGACCTCCAGGGACACGCCTGCCCTGAGAGACAGACAGGTGGACAGGATGACAGACAGATATCTTTTTAACATTTACAAAGCAGAGAATGGAAGACAGGATGTTCCCTATCCTTTCACACAGCTCCCTGTCTCACTCTCCTCCTGTCTGTGGTACCTGGATGATGCGTGGGCGGGGCTGTGGTTGTTTGTCCGGGTCTTCCAGGACTCTGACTGGACCGTCGCTGACGATACTTCCTCCCAGGAACACCTAAAACACACAGGTGAGCGTTCTCAATCTGAGCTTTTCACCTGTTGGGTCACCAGACAGGTGAAACGTTCAGACCTGGCCGACCAATCGGGGATTCCTGCTGTCAGTGATGTCATACTGTCTGATGTCACCGTGGAGCCAATTACTGAAGTAGAGGTAACGGTCGTCCAACGAGATCAGGATGTCCGTGATCAGCCCTGAGCAGAGAGACAGGAAACCAGTCAAGCAATTAAACAGGCAGACTGACGGACAGCCAGACAGGTTGTTTCCCCATGTGTCCTCGTGGACTTGTGTCCTCTATCCTTGTGCCCTCATGGACGCTTTTATCCAAGCGCAGTCATTGAGTCCTGTGATCCTGGGCTTCTTGGGAACAGGGATGATGGTGGAGGCTGGTGGAGCTGTGGGGGGATGGGATCAGGACATTGTCTTTCGAATCTGCAGAAGAACTCATTCAGCTCGTCTGGCTTGTAGTTAGTGAGGTGTCTCCAAACCGAAGCAGAGTCACTTGCTGAGAACTGTTGTTGGAGTTTCTCAGAGTACAGTCGTTCAGCGTCTCTCACCGCCTTGCTAAACTTGTATTTTGACTTGTGTACACGTCTTTGTCCCCACTCCTAAATGCCTGATCCTTCTGCAGGCGTAGTGTTCTGATCAATCAAGCAGTAGTACAAAAGCCCCTTTTAATACTTAACTTAATAGAAAATAACTATCTGAAGGCCACTGACTGAAGCCGTTGACAGGATGTAATCAACGTGTTCAGCTCTGCCGGCTCATCGCTGCCTGCAGTCCGTAAAGTGGATTCTTGGTTGTTCGCACGAAGCGGCGCCGTCAGCATCCGCAGGTCTGCGGCCGTTCGCTACTCGCTTTGTGGAAGCGCGTCGTTACAACAGAAGACTTCAATGGCTCCTCTTGGTGCGGATGCACATCATTTACAACTCACCACTACATTTAATCTTAATTTCGACGAGCAAAAGTAATGTCCAGACTTCCAGGGGAGAATCTCTCCGCACTGTCGCCGTGATGTGGTCCAATGCTTCTTATTTCTAATAGATGTAATCCAGCGTTCTGATTGGTTGAGAGTGAGCCACAGTGTATTATTGAGCGATAATGTACACCTGTAAATTTCAGTAATTGTAACTGCGTTACTTGATTTAAAAAAATACTTCATTACATCCTCATTACCGTTAAAAGTAGTGGGATTACTCCCAACACTGGTCCTCATGAAGGGCAGGAACGGTCAAAATGCCCTGATACATTGGAGCAGACTCGTTCGTTCTTGTGAGAGCCAAATATCCCAGAATGCATTTCACCTCAGCAACAGGCAACAATGGCAGAGGAAAATAAACAAGTACTACTATATTTAAGTTACAGAATGTACTTTTTCAGTTAGTTGTTGTTTAGCAACATTTGTGTGGTCAGTTAGTCAACATTGAGCCTTCTTAACTTAAGGATAAGGGAGATGTGAGGTGTAGTTAGCAGGACATCTGGGAGTCTGGTCTCCAGAGAACAAGTCTGTTCCAGGAGTTCCAGGTTATGAGAAACGGCCACACAGACTCACCAGGCATCTCAGGTAGGATCCATCCCTCTACCTTCTTGTTAGGAATGTTGATCACTTTCTCTGCAGCCCAGTCACCTTCCTGAAGGCACATGGCAAGTAACAGTCATCTGTGCTTTCAGCTAAATGCAAACATTAGCATGCTAGCATTAGTGTCCTAAAATTAGCATTTAGGTTAGTGGTTCTTTATCAGTCTTGCTCCTAAATGGTGGAAGGAGGTCTCTGAAGACATCAGAGCCTTCACATCTCCAGACTAAAGACACACCTATTCAGACTCTACCTCCACTAACACACTAACTAACTGTAGCACAAAAAAACAACCAAACTTTTTGTTTTTTGTGACAAAGTATCTGTTCCAATCACTCTATCAGAGAAAAACAAGATTTGTAGAAATAACTGGAAACTTAAGAGAGCCACGACATTATGTTCTTTACAAGTATATGTAAACTTTTGACCACAACTGTATAATGGTTCTTATCTACAGAAAGTTGTAATTCGGCTTATTTGATGAAATTGCACTTTCTTGTTTCTTGCTCTTCTGAGTTTGTTTCCTTATGGTTGAAATGCACTTATTGTAAATCACTTTGGATAAAATCGTCAAATGACATGTGATGTGATGTAATGTGTCACAAGTGTACCCTGTGGTACTAACTATAGTCTTACTTTGTCGAGAACCCTGTGGTACTGACCGGCGTTTTGTAGAACCTGAAGACGACAGACCTCAGAGCACATCCCACGTAGCCCTCTGTAGCATCTGGGTTATGAAGGAACCGGATCTCAAGGGGAATGGCCCCTTCCTCACCCAGGTCCAGTGTCTGCAGCTTCCTGTGAGTGGTCCAGTCCCAGACATGGATGGAGCTCCCATAGAGTCCTGGAACAGTAAACCAATGACTGTTACTGCATATCAGGGCAGAAAGATGTTGGGATATTTTATTGGATTTGGAACAGCCCCCGAGCAGCATTTCCATTGTTGTTGGCATAGGGGCCTAGAGCCCAGTCGCTGTTGTAACAATGAGAGTCTTACTGAGATCTAGAAACCAGTGGTACTAACTATAGCCTTACTTTAATCTAGAACCTGTGGTAATAACTATAGCCTTACTTTAATCTAGAACCTGTGGTACTGACTATAGCCTTACTTTAATCTAGAACCTGTGGTACTGACTATAGCCTTACTTTAATCTAGAACCTGTGGTAATAACTATAGCCTTACTTTAATCTAGAAACCAGTGGTACTGACTATAGCCTTACTTTAATCTAGAACCTGTGGTACTGACTATAGCCTTACTTTAATCTAGAACCTGTGGTACTGACTATAGCCTTACTTTAATCTAGAACCTGTGGTAATAACTATAGCCTTACTTTAATCTAGAAACCAGTGGTACTAACTATAGCCTTACTTTAATCTAGAAACCTGTGGTACTAACAATATCCTTACTTTAATCTAGCATTTGTGGTACTAACTATAGCCTTACTTTAATCTAGAACCTGTAGTACTAACTATAGCCTTACTTTAATCTAGAACCTGTGGTACTAACTATAGCCTTACTTTAATCTAGAACCTATGGTACTAACTATATCCTTACTTTAATCTAGCATTTGTGGTACTAACTATTGCCTTACTTTAATCTAGAACCTGTAGTACTAACTATAGCCTTACTTTAATCTAGAACCTGTAGTACTAACTATAGCCTTACTTTAATCTAGAACCTGTGGTACTAACTATAGCCTTACTTATATCTAGAACCGTGTGATACTAACTAAAACCTTTCTTGGATCTGTAACTACCCACTACCTTAAGTCCCTGTAAAAAAAGTATTTTCTGAGACCAAGAACCTTGTGATACCAACTGGATTCTAACTGGCAAAGAAACTTAGAAACCAGTTGCACGGATTAAGGTGTTACTGATATCCAGAACTCTGTGGTGCTGACTCAAGTCTTACTGGGATCTAGAGGCTGATTGCTACTGACTGGAGTCTCAGTGGAATAGAAACCTAACACGCTGCGGTACTGACTTACTGGGTCTCACTGAGATGTCTCCTCTCAACTCACCTGCTTTGACATGGTTGGGATTGAAACCGTTAGCCAGAGCTTTGGGTGCGCCCCATTCCGTGCTGATCATCACGTTGTGTCGGGGCTGGTACCAGAAATCATATCCGAATGGCGCCGCTTCGCCCGGGTGCTCCCAGTTACCGACCACCTCGAACGTCTCCCCGTCCAGGAGGACGAAGCCACCTGAAAGGAACAAGTGTTACTGAGCAGTTGGGGGAATGTGTAACAGAGGATTTAGGATCTGGTCAGCTAGTAAGCTCACCTTTGCCGTTGCCAGACGGGTCTCCGATACAGCTGATCATGATCTGACCGTTGCCCAGGCAGTGGGTGGTGTGAGGGTTTGCCAGGTCGCACTTCCAGTACATGTCGATGGGCTCAACTACCTGGAGAAAGCAGAACCATAACAAGTCCATCTCATGCAGGCACTTTCAAAAACAGAAGCTCTTACTGGACACAACCAGCTACATCCAGCGGTAAAGAAGCTGTAAAAATATGATGATTAAAACCATAACAGTTATCTATCAACTGTGGAAAGATCTAAAGGAGTAACGCTTAGGAGACAACTTCTTGTTCTTTAAAGTGAAGTCATGACTCCTCTGGTCCCATATAAGTCTATGAGAAAATTACTTCTCTCTTGATTTTTAGTTAAATATTTTTTAATATTTTTAACTTTTATTCCTTTATTTTAAACCATAGCCTTATACTACTAACCCATAGCATTATGTTTTATTTTATTCCTCTTGCACTGTTGTCTTGTCGTCTATTGTCGTACTGTCTGCTGTTACGCACCAACCGCCAAGTCAGATCCAATAAATGTTCCCTGATTCCTGATTTATTCCCTCAGTAAACATTGTAGACATGAAGTTATGAGCGGGGCCACACGTGATTGAAGAGACGCACACGGAGTCTCTTCATCATCTTCAGTCAAGATATTGTGACTTCCTGGTCAATAAAAAACAAGATGGCGATCAGCTAAAGGACAATACTTTGACACGTCCACAACTCTATCAGACATCACCATGACGATTACATCCACTTCTTATCTACCGTCCCTCTGTCTCTCTGTGGTTCTTATCACAGCTTGTCCTTGTTTTGTACACGCTTAGTGGCCGTGACCTACTTTTCTACCTTTAGATAATGGCTGATGTCTCACCAGAGGCTCCGGGTTAGTGACCTGTGACTCAGCAGTTTTTTTATTAGAAAAACAGAGACACTTTCTCCTTCCTCCTCAACGCCGACCCAGTTCCACGCCAAGTAGCTGACAAGAGCAGCTGGGAAAGTGTTCATTGTCCAAACTGAACTCAGCATGAACCCTCCTCCTCCTCCTCCTCCTCCTCCTCCTCCTCCTCCTCCTCCACAGGCCCTGCGTCTCTTCGACAGGCCTTGTTTTCATAGGTTGGAGTCGGGGGGCTGAAACAGCAAAACCCTGAGGCCCCATTGACCCCTAACCCCATTGAAGAACATTCTATGCAGCCAGGAGCCCTCAGAGGTCTGAGCATTGCTGCACTAGTGCACAGTGGAGCCGAGGAGATGGGCGGTGACCTCCTTATCTGAGCCGCGAGCTAATCTTCATTCCTCTGCTAGTATAAACCTGAGACCAATGAACAGGAAGTTGTGCTTCAGGGCAATCTTTCATTTGACCCTTGACCTCCAGATAATAGCAGGGTACCTTTTGGATCTGAGGCGCTCTGGGGTCCGTCCCCACGTCCACCACGTAGATCCTGGAGGAGATGAGCGCCGGGAGGATCAGGCGGTTCCTTTTCTTGGAGGCGTCGCCAAAGCAGCTGCTGCAGGCGTTCCAGCCCGAGTGGTGTAGCTCGTCCCGAAGGTTCGGCATTGGCAACCGGTGGATGACCTGCGGGGGTGGGCAGAAGGTCAAAGGTCACAGCAGGTCAGAAGAGGTTTTAGAAAATGCTCCTCCTCAGAATCTGTTTGTTCTTCTGAGGATATGGAGAACTGATGCAAAACAAAATGGAAAGGTCGCACTAAGGACAAAGCCGAAAACCTGAAGGCTGAAGAAGAAAAAGATGTAGTGGACTATGAAGAAGAAGATGAAGATGACAAAGAAGATGATGCCGAAGAGGAAACATCGGCAAGACGTCTGAGCCGAAAACTTCTCCAGCGGGAGGAGAGAGCTGCTGAGAGAACGAAGACAAGAGAAGAACTGGGAATTTAAAGAGTCCAAAGGGATCAACCACCGCAGAAGCAGAAGGAGAAGGAGAAGGAGACAAAGGAGGAGAAGAAGGAGAAGAAGGAGAAGCAGATGAAGAAGGTTGACTGGAGGAGCCAGCGACTCCTCCCACCTGAGTGTAGGTGGAGGACTTGGGGTCCACGTCCACGGTGGCCAAATAGTCCGGCTTGTGGATGTCGGTGTTGCGGTAGATGCAGGGGAGGTAAACGATCTCCTCCCGACGACCTTCAGCCAGAAGGACATGGAGATGTTCAGGTATATTCTTTTTTACATTTGTACCTTCATGTGTAAATATGGTGGACTCACCCTTCATGGCATCCAGCGGGCTGCGGTACCCTGGTCCACATTCTGAACAGTTGGCTGAGGAAACACAACCAACCAAATGTGATGAACTTTAAAAAACACTTTAAATAAGAGGACGACAACTTCATGTTTGAAGTTTGAATTCTGCGCCGCCGCCATCTGTTAAGTGATCATCGCTGGACTGGTGTACATGTCTAGAGACCTGTCCGTCAGCGCGTAGCCCCGCCCTAAAGCGTCCAGCTGTCATAGAGAGAATGTAGCTTCATTCCATGAAGCTTGGACTTATCTTTAAAGAAGCTGGAGATGGTTTACGTTCTGGCTTCTAGGTTCGTTGCTTGGAGCCGTCTGGTCTTCATGTAACAGGTCTGAGATCTGTGTCACTCCCTTTAGACAATCTCTGGTCAGACTTTAGCTTAGCATGTTAGCATGCTAACATAGCTCTACAGTCAGTTCTATGGGGTTTGTTGATAAACCAGTGAGATCAATACAGTTCAAAGTTCCATTACAATCCGTCCAATTCAGAATATTTACTGGTTACAGGGCACTCCTACACTGTAGTACTACTACTATTACTGGAGTAAAAGGTACTTCTACCCCCACTGAGTACAGCATAGAGTCACTGAGTGTAGTTAAACTCTTGAGTGGAAAACAGGTTTCTGGAAGTTAATGTTTGATTATGAAAACAGGCCCCGCCCACATGTCGGCCCCGCCCACCGAGGGGCTCCCGTACTGCAGTGTGATATTTCACACAAATTAAACGCGACGGTATCACATGAATACTACATTCAAAAGTAAAGTAAGTAATTTTAATGCAAGTAAAAGTCCAGTAGGAGTACACAGGTATTATCAGTGTCGTGCAGTAACAGTACATGTTATACACATATATAATAGGTATTTATATTATTACTGCCTTATTGTGTATTCTTTTGACTGTTTTGTTGTTTCATGACAAAACAAAACTATTACCAAAACAGTCTGTAAAGATAAAATAAAAATACTTGTAGTTTTTATTTGATTTTTAGGAAAAATAATATTAATAAAACCATATTTTTATCTGAGTTACAGGATAATTAAATACTTACTATTTATTACATTTTGGGAGGTGGATCACATGTTAAGGGTTAAATATAAAAGTATATTTCAAAGTCGTTTGATTATTAAATAAATAGCATGTCTCTGAATGAAACACTTTTATATCCTAATTTAGTTTACTATTACTGATATTACAACTATTATATTAATATGATTAATTTAATAGTTGGAATGCTATTTAAGCATGTTATATTATTATTGTTATTATCATTGTCATCATCAGCATTATTATTAGAAGCAAAAATTAGAAAATCAGAAAAAGATCTTTTTTACCTCCTGAACTGATTCTTATGATTCAAGGTTATTTTGTACTAATGTGACCTTTAGAGTGTTATATAACACACGCGGACATACACACACACACACACACACACACACACACACACACACACACACGCACACATTTAAAGGAGCAGGACGCTGTTTTTTATTAACAGTTCATTTTTAGATTTAAATATGATTATTTGTTTATTTATTATCATATTGAACAAACGAGAAATTTGAAGACGGCGGTTTAACAAATTGAGAAACTGAGATTTACATTTATTCACATTTAAGAGACCAAATTATGAAACGATCCTTCTTTTTGCTTTTATTTCATTTCTATAAAAAAAATCATCCTGCAAAAAATCCCATTTTAAGTTAGAAGGATCCAGTTTGTTTCTGCAGGTCAAACTCAACATAATTGTAATAATATACAACTGTGAATGTAACAATGTATCATTAACTTGTTTCTCCCGTGAAGCTTCAATCTGCAGCAAACTGATCTGAGGTCAGAGCGAACAACCAGAACAAAGGTCACTCTGCAGAAGTGTGATGGATATTAAACAGAACTGGTCTCACCCATTTTGGAGGTTCTGGTTCTGATCTGATCCTGAAGCTTTGGGCAGTTTGGACTCTGTGAGACCAGGACCCCTGTGCATAAAAATGGGAGGGGGGCCGTCAGGTCAGGACACAGCCAATGGGAGGAGAGGGGGCGGGGCTTACATGCCCATTCTGCCTAATTAACCGTTTGAGACCAGAGACTCATTCAGAGTGTGTGTGTGTGTGTGTGTGTATATGTGTGTGTATCCTTTTTACACTTTACAACAGATAAAAGGACAAACACAAGTGACCTCACAAAAGCCAATAAAGCACAGGAACAAACAATAAACATGCCTAAGAATAAAATACACAATCAGGTCATAGATCACAGTGAGTGAACGTGGGACGCACTGACAGAACACAGCTGTGTCTCAAAGACGCTAGTCTGCAGCCTTGTAGTCTGCAGCCTTGTAGTCTGCAGCCTTGTAGTCTGCAGCCTTCAGCAGCCTGGTCTACCTGGGCTGCTCCTCCAACGACCGCACAGGCTGAACCAAACGGTCTGACATGGGACGGTCTGTCCTGGGGGGTCACTTCCTGCCTGCGTCAGCAGCGCCGGCGCTCCTGTTGCCGAGCAACCTGCTGTTTGACAGCAAAAGCCTTCAAAGCCAAAACAATTACAAAGTACAGAAAAAGAAGATCTTATTTTATTGTATTGAGGAAGAAAAGCTTCTCCTCCGGAGCATGAAATATTCCAGCCTGAGAGAAGAACTTGAACACAACTAAATGTAAAGTTAGTTTATAATCACACAAAACAAAAGGAGCAAAACAAGTTCAGTTTCATTCTGTATTTATTCTGTAACGTTACTGACAGAAAGTGATATTTCAGGTTCGTTTGTTATAAATGTGTGTTTGTACTTTGATGTTCAGAAGAACAGAACATGGACCCGGGTCCTGAATAAATTAAATCCCGCACTGCATGCTGGGATATGCTGGTCCGCAAAGGACAGGTCGGATGTGTCCTCCAAACGGCTCCTGGAGGACTGCGTCCCTCCACCGCGTTCGAGGACGACGGTTGGGACGGACGAGTCGCAGCGGAAGTGACGTATGCGTCCTGAAGGAGGCCGCCGAGCGGCTTTGAGACTCGGCCCATGTTGGACTCTACGTGGACCATAATGTACTAAATGACCATCAGGCTGTGTTGAAGACTTGAAACTAGAGACCATAAACTTTACAATGTTTACTGAGGGAATAAACCAAGAGAGAAGTGGAGTCATTTCCCCATAGACCTCTACGGGACCGGTGTGGCACGGTGGTTAGCACTGTGTCCTCAGAAGAAGGTCCTGGGTTCAAATCCCCCAGCACCTCTCTGGGTGGAGGCTGTTTGGGTTCTCGGGCTTCCTCCCCCAGTGCAGAGACAAGCTCATAATCTAATGTAATCTAAAACGCTCCAGCCTAAGGTTTAACTTTCCCGTGTGCTGGTTCTGTGTGTCTATGTGACTGGAGGCCAGTCCACTGGACCCGGTCTCTGCTGGTGTGGACTCCATTGACCCCCGCGACCCTCTTTAGGTAAGCGGTGTAGAGGATGACTGACGAACTTCTATATTAGTAGAGAATGCTGCTTTAAGACGGAGAGCTTGGCTGCACTTTAATTTGTATTTAAACATTTCATCACTAATAAAAAGACCCAAAGCTGAAGATTTATTTTATTAAAGAGGAATAGAATCCATCATCAGTCACATCGTCTGTCCAACATCTCATTTTTATACATGTGTGTTCCAGCTCATTTGGAGCTTGATGACCTGAACAGGTGGGTTTGTGGGTGGAGCCACAGCCGTCGCCGCCCACTTCACGTCTCCGTCTTTGCTTCAGCTTTCTTCCACGCCGTCGGCCCGGCTCTTCCCCGTTATCTTCCACTCGTCGCCAACTTCCTCTCCAACCATGATCCTGGTCTCACGTCTCCTCTTGCTTGCTTCCTTCCTGTCCTCCACTGTCTCATCTCCTCCCTCCTCGCTGTCCTCCTCGAGCTTCTCTGCTTCTTTTTCCCTGTCTTCCCCTGTCTCCTTCTTGTCTTCCTCACCTCTGATTGCATCCTTTTCTACGTTCACCTCCTTGCCTTCTTCTTCCTCTGGTGCCATCTGTAAATCTCCTTGGTCCTCGCCGGCGTCCTCTTCATCCTCCAGCAGCTCGGGGAGGTCATCCGAGGCCTCGGGCCCCAGCAGGATCTCAGTCAGGCTTTTGAGGATGTCCGCTTGGATCCCCTCTGGACTCATCGTCTGCTCCTCCTCATTCTCCTCTCGCAGAAGGCCCGACAGGCAGAATGACTTCTGCAAAAGCCGCGGAAGCTGGTTTAAGTGTGTCAGTGCCTCGACCAACCAATCAACCAGCAGCTGGGCCACGTTGGCTTGGAGCTGGTGCGGCGCCGTTTCCTCCAGCTCCTCCGGGTTCCCAGCAATGAACTTGGCCCAACGAGCCAACAGGAAACGCTGCAACACCGGCCTCGCACAGACCTCCAGTGGCTGAAGACCGGAGGAGCAGCCTGCAGGGATCATGGCCGGCAGGGTTCCCGCCCCGCTGATAATGGCGAGAAAGGGATCTCCCATGTGCTCTCGGTGCCGGTCCAGGACCAGCATGGATTTACCGGGCCTGGCAAGCCCGTAAACATGCTTCAGCCATATTTTGTTGGTCCACAGATCCAGGGCTTCTTCTACTGGCAGGCCTTCCGGTCCGGTATGGATAAACTCGGGAAGGACCTTCTCAGACATCTGCCGGTTCGCCAGAATCATCGACGGCAGCATGGTCCCGTCGGCTAGCGCCGCCAGGTACACGGTGACCAGCGGCAGAGACCCGGTGAGCTCCAGCGCCTCAGAACGCCGGGACTTGTCCTGGACCAGCCGTACATCCACAAATAGACACAATTCGTCCATAGCGGCCACGGCGCTGTCCGCGAGTCCGTTGGCCCGGACGACCTTCTGCGTGAACTCCCTGAAGGATCCGACCTTGGCCTCTAGGGAAGGCGGCAAAGGCAGAGCTGCGCCGGGCGAGCTGCCGACGCCCAGTTGGTGCTCCAGCATGAAGCCTACCGCCCAGTTGTAGGAGATGCGGAAGGCGTTGCTGAAAACCCCCTTCTTCTTCAGCGCGGAAGCCTTGCGAAAGAAGTTGCTCTCCGTGATGGGAAGCTGCTGCTCGCGCATGGACAGCACCCAGGCCACCATGCGGGCAGCGCCATCGCCGTCCGTCCTGGGCCGCTCCTGCGCGGCTGACCTTTGGCGTCTCCCAGCCTCCCGCAGCCAGGACCGGATGAGGCCCGGCTCGGTGAGAAACACCCTGGAGGCCTGGCGTACTCCGTCACACAGGGCTGAGAGGGCGACGCGGAGCTTGCGGGCGGTGAGGAAATCGTCTTTACCAACAAATGAGGCGGTTGCCCCCTTGGTCGTCATTGACGATGGGCGAGATGTCAGGGGCTTTACTTCTTCGACGAGCTCTTCCTTGATGTCGTCGACGTCGTCATATTCTATGTCGTCCACGTCGTTGTCAGAGAAATCAAAGTCCTCCACGGGCGCCATGGCCCCGTCCACATTGTCCTCGACCTCCTTCACCGTGACATCACCGCTGCAACACAAGGGATTCAGATGTTGAACTCATTGGAGCCAAAAGATGTATTAAACGTTTGAGCGTAAAAACATTACCTGATTCTGTCCTTGATGAATCCCACTCTTGTTGAACCTTGTAAATAAACAAAACACGCATCTTTAAATCATGTAAAACCCCAAGAACGGGTCATAAACAACCTTCCTCACCCTCTGAATCACTGACCTTTGTTCCGGGGTGAGAGGCCGTGAAACTCCCAGAAGCAGCTGGGGTGTTTGCACAGGTTCGCCCTGCAGACGACGCAGCCGTAGACACTCTCGTGCCGGAGGTTCTTCAGGTGGCAGGTCTTGCATCTCTTGGAGATGCTGCTAATCTTACCCATGCGGTGCCTCTGCTCCACTGGCGCCTCTGCCCTGGTTGCGCGGGAGCCGGCGATCTCCACGGTCTCCGAGTGGTTCTGAGCACACTTGGCGAGCTGGTTGCCCAGGCGCTTGCGGAAGCTGACCTGCGTGAAGAGGCCGTCCTGCACCCAGGCTGGCGGGTTCTCCTTGCGGCTTTCCCGCAGCACGATGAAGGCGTTGACAATGCTCAGGTTCACCAGGAACCAGAAGAGGCCGCGCCAGTGTCGGTCCTGGAGGATTCCTCCCAGCGGGTTGCAGGCCAGCAGCTGCTTGCAGATGTCAACACCTCGCATGTTCTCCTGCAGGAGGCAGAAGGCCATGGGGCGGTCCACAGGGTCTAGTCCGCCCACTCTGGTCTGAGACCTCCTCCAGACGGTGTCCTGCTCGCCAGGGGCCGCGTTGGTTGACAGGCAGCCCATCTCTTTGGTGTCTCTCCAGCGGGTGGCCAGCAGGGAGCCAAACCGCCTCTGCAGAAAGTCCCCGGGTCGCTCCAGGTGACCCTCCTCCCACAACTCCCGGGGCAAGACGGGGCTGAGCGGGGGAAAGGAGCTGGAGGCGTAGATCCCCAGGTCCAAAAGCTTTTGCATGAGCGGGACGGAGGCCAGCGAACTTGCCAGGTAGAGCTGGTGGTGTTTGTCCTCCAGGTCCTCCACCAGCTCTGGCACCACGGTGAAGCCCTGCCCCAGGCCCTCACCCTCCCCTGCCTGGATGAAGAAGCGGTGGCAGTAGCCGGACTTGGAGTCGCAGAGCAGCCATGCCTTGGGCCGGGTCGTTGAGCCCGCCTCATCGGGGCCGGGCAGCAGCGCCTGGTCCACGGACAGGCAGCAGTTTGGTTTGTAGGCACTCCACATGGCGGCGCCCAGGAGGCGCAGCATCGGCCTGAAGATGTGCAGCGGGTCGTTGGGGTTACTGGTTCCACAGAGCTGCTCCGTGGCGAAGCTGCCCATGCGGATGTTGGCGGTGATCTGCTGGAAGCGCTTGAAGCTCATTGCGCGATAGAAGGCGTAGCTGTTGTCGTAGTGGCTCCAGGACCAGTACTGTGACGGGTCGGGGAGGTTGTGGAGCCCCATCAAGATGACTAGGCCAAGGAAGCCCTTGACCTCGTGCACGGTGGTGGGGACCCAGTCCGAGTAGCCGAGGCCCATGAAGCGGCAGGTCTTGGCGTGGGCATTGGTTTCCTTGGTGATTAGCTCCGTGAGCTCCTGAGGAAAGAGCAGGTGAAAGAAGTCGATGGCGTCGGTGTTCTTTGACAGAAAGTGGTGCGGTCCGGTGCTCTGCTGGAACGGGAGCACGGGAGCAAACTCCTCGCTCTCCGACGGCAGTTTCCATCGACTCGCTGACCTCCAGGACGGATTGGGCAGGTCTGCACTCTGGACCGGTTCTTCTCCACTTGCGGGTCGCCGCTCTTTCTGGAGGCAGAACTGGATGTCTGGTTCAATGCAGCCTGCAATGAAAAACATCACGTTTGAACTTCACCTCATAAGATATTCTTTCACATTTCTAGAAAAGTACAGATACAAAAAGGTCACAGGAAAGTGTTTCTGACGGAGCTGCAGCTCCTCCTGCAGGAGGTCAGCCAGCTTTCTATCACTCTAAATATTAAGTTTCTTACTGCAACAGTGAAAACTCAGTGAAGTATATATATATACACACATAGATATGTATACACACATGTGTATATATACAAATTGAACAGGTGATCCTAATAATCCTTTAGGTGAGTTCATATCTATATATACACATGTTCTAATAGATTTTATATAAATATATTTATATTTATAATACTTACAATATGGTAGTTATATCATATTCTGAATACTGTTTTATATATAGATATAGTTATGTATATATTAATTGATATACTGGATTGTTTGAATAATATGTCCATAATATGTTAAACTGTTGGAAAAAATGTTAAATATTTAACTGCAAAGTAATAATGGGTGTTTGATACCCTTTTTGCATTGAATCATACTGGAATGTTTACTGAAACTGATTGGCTGACCAATAAAAATCCACAAGCCGCCACTGGTTTGCAAAGTCACAGTACTGAACTATGAAGGAGCTTGCGCATGTGCATATCTTAAGTCATCATTTTGACGTTTTATCTCCTAATTTCAACTCTAACCCTTAATTGTTTGGTGGGAAATGGGCTTCCGTGTAAACCAGCCAAGTCAAGCCCACTGTCTTTCCTTTGTCTCCTCTTCTATTTCGGTCTCATCACCAGTTTTCCTCTTCTGTGTCTGACCTGCTCTGTGTCCTCAAGTCGTTCCAAAAGCCTCCAGCGGTCACGTGTCTGTTGCTTAGTAACGAGCGTACGGTGGGCGAGAGGGAATTCGTGCACGATACAACTTGTTTTGCGTTTCCTTCCCACGATGTGGCGTGTGAGCTGGTTGAAATGCGCGTGTCTCACAGTCAACGTGTGAGGCTTGAGAACCTGCAGTGACTTTATTATGTGGACCTGCTCCACATGGACTCCGTCGGTAAACAGCTCCAAGCTGTTAAACAGGTCTTCATCTCCAAGCACACGTTTAACCAGCCGCGCTTCATTAACTCTCTGAAGCGCGGATACCACCTGATGGCTAAACTGAGACAGCTAAGCTAAGCTAAGCTAAGGACGTGCACGCTCACGTCGCGGTCCGTAGTTGGTGCACAAGAACCACGGCTACCACCAACGCGATCGAGCGTGCTGGATTCGTGGATGATGCACTCAGGGCACATTAATAACACCAATAATCCCTCAACCACACTTTTGCATCTGCGGCAACCCTGGAGGGACATACGATCTCAAACGGTGCTAATGTCAAGCCCTAGTTCTCACTGAGGTTCTCCTGTGCTGATGTGAGGGCTTCTGGACAGAGGATGCCGGATGTGCACAGACTGTAAAGCCCTCTGAGGCGGATTTGTCATTTCTACAAAATAGAATTCAAATAAATTGAATTGTGTCTCTTACGCCGTGGCCTGCAGGTGGCGCTGTGGTGCAGCGGGTTCCTCAGTAGATGTTTAGCCATCTGATCAGCGGTCTGAGGGCTGAAGTCACACTGAGAGCAGCACAGCAGGTAAACACTGAAACACAGGAACAACTTTAGGTTAGTGTGGAGGTCAATAACAACAATAACAATAACAACAACATGATTGTTTAACCAAATTCCAGCAAATTAGTACTCATGATTCACTTGAATGGTAACAAGTAACATCTGTAACATGGCCGACACCAGTAGCATCAGTTACACCTGTGATACCTGTAACACCTGTACCATTGGTTACACCTGTGGTACCTGTAACAGCTGTACCATTGGTTACACCTGTGATACCTGTAACAGCTGTACCATTGGTTACACCTGTGATACCTGTACCATTGGTTACACCTGTGATACCTGTAACAGCTGTACCATTGGTTACACCTGTGATACCTGTAACAGCTGTACCATTGGTTACACCTGTGATACCTGTAACAGCTGTACCATTGGTTACACCTGTGATGCCTGTAACAGCTGTACCATTGGTTACACCTGTGATACCTGTAACAGCTGTACCATTGGTTACACCTGTGATGCCTGTAACAGCTGTACCATTGGTTACACCTGTAACATCTACCTGGAGATTGCGAGACATTTGGATTAAAGAAGATCAAACCAACATCCCCTTGTCGGAAAGAAGCGCGACAGCAGCAGGTGGGACACCTGGACAGGACGGGAGTCTCACCATGGAGGACAGCGTCTGTGCAGGGGAAGGACTCGGTCTTTGGTCCGCGGCACGTGACTGAAAACCACAACAACAACAATCAGAATCAGAGACAAAGCTGAAGAACGTTGACACGTCAAATCATGGTGAGAGCACCAGAGGAGAGCCAATCAGCATTGAGAGAATCCCTATGACATCACTGAATCCATCCAGAAGTATTTTTCAGCTTATTTCATGAAATAGCACTTTGTGTCTTGTTCTTTTGAGCTAAACGGCATGTGATGTAACGTAGTTTGCTGAACGGACAGTTTGGCCAGGGGGGGGTAGTCTGTCTGCTCCTGTGAACATACACGGACGCATTTGTGCACGTGTCGGGGGGGGGGGGGGGGTTAATTTGCTTATATCACAGACCTGTTCAGGTGGAAGGGGTCTGTGGGGGAAACACTGGTTTGATGATGTTTGCATAGAGATAAGTCCTTCTGCCACGTACATGCTCTTCACATGACTATTATAAACATGGTAAACATGGTCCGTCATGACAAGAACTCAGAAAGATATAAATCTACACTTTAACTCTTAATCAGTGGCATCTTACTGGATCATGTGGGAGGCGTAAGCTCTGGAGCAGCAGCTGCTGTAGGGACACAGCAGACACCGGACGTGGGTCGGGTAGTGAGCCGAGAAGTCCAGCACACGGCTCCCACACTCCAAACACACCAGGTGGTCCCCGCCACCGCCCGAAGACCTGCAAGTACCAAAGAGACCAGATGTTGGCCTGTGGCTGTTGACCGTAGTCTCACCTGCGATGGTTAATGTGAGACTCATCGGGCTGACCTGTTGACATGGCGTGGTGGCGATGACCTGAGGAGGGCGGGACTCCTGTGGAGCGGAGACGTCTCACTCTTGATGTTGATTGGCTGGATGAGGGAGGCGGGGCTCTGGAGCAGAGGCCTGATCTTCCCACAGGTCCTGATTGTCACCTGCTGACACATAGATCAATAATAAGAATGGATGAAAGGGGGTCAGGTCTTAATATTTAGGGATGATGGCAAAAGGGTCTGACCTTTGACCCCGGGGGCAGCCCTTCAAGCTCAGCGGGACGACGGAAGCTGCGGTGGTTTTCCTGTTTGTGCTGCATCTTGTCCTTCAGGAAGATGAACTGAAGGCGACACCTGTTGCAGTGGAACGCCTGGTTCATCTGGGAAGGAAGGATGTGTCATATGCATATTGTTTGTTGGCTAATAATGAGTGTGTGTGTGTGTGTGTGTGTGTGTGTGTGTGAGGTCACCTGGTGTCTCGACAGGTGCTGCTGGTAGCTGACGGGGTTTCTGGTCACCTTCAGGCAGAAGAGGCACATCAGGAAGCCAGAGTCTCTGTGGAAGCTGGCAAAGTGCTGCAGGATGTCGGCGTAGAACGAGGAGCGATGGGAACACACCTGCAAGACACAGCTGGGTTAAAGGGGCACGAGGGGACACGGGTCGGAGGTCAACGGCTGAAACCCACCTGGCAGAGGTAGGGCATCTCTCCGGGTTGGTGGTTGGACTTCATGTGGTTCAAGAAAGCCGGCTCGTTCTCGAACGCCCACTCACAGATACGACACAAACCTCAGAGACAGAGACAGGGACAGGGACAGAGACAGAGAGAGGGACAGGGACAGACAGGGACAGAGAGAGAGACAGGGACAGAGACAGAGAGAGACGGTGAAGCCTGGTTTATGCTGCGTTTTCAGAGCGCTTTTCACACCTCCTTGCGTCCTTGCGTCCTTGCCTCCTTGCGTGTGTCGAGACGTTTTTCTAGGCTTGCGTCGCTTTTGACGCAATTTTTTTAATTTATTTTGAATTTGTGCCAAAGCTGCTCCTCATAGTGTTTATATCATATCATCATAATGTCTGTAAAGTTACGTCATGTGAGTCTTTGTTCACGTTTTTCTTTGTGCGTGATGGCTGTTGTTAGTTTGAAGTGGCTGAAGAGTCTTAATTGTTGTGTGTGTTGTAACACAAAGTGTCCTTAGACACACGTTGTGGGTTTTATCTAATTGACTGTAAAGGGAACAGTTCCCTCTGCAGCGTCGCTGCCAGCTGCTGTGTTTGTGTGTTGGTACGTTTCTGTCTCCGTCCTGTGGGAAGAAATGTGTAAATATGAGCGCTTGTACGAGCCGTCATTGGCGGACTATGAGGACGCCGGATGGCCTCTGATTCATGGAGGCAGATCTCCACCAACGAGGGAACAAAGTCGTGGAGGAAAATACGGGACAAATGTGTCCTTGATGAAGAGCAGCAGTGTGGATGCACGGGGCAATAAAGTCTATGATCAATAAATAAAGCAACCAGCGACTTCCACACACAAAGACGTGACTCTCCAGGTCGTCTTCAACAGAACACGTGACTCCCGTCCCAAGAGAAGACCGACGGGAAGCTGCATTGGTTGTTTGACCAGGTGTCTTACAGGCGGAGGGGGCGGGGCCGTGCACCTGCTCCTCGTGGCTCTGCAGCTGAGACGGAGACGAGAACTGACGGTAACAGAACCTGCAGCACTTCCTGTCTTCACTTGTTCCTCCAACCAACTCGGAGTGCAGGAGCATGTGCTGCATCAACCTGCACACACACACACACACACACACATAGATTGGTGTGTTTGTGCGCTCAGGTGTGTAGTTTCCCAGGTGTACGGGTGCAGAGTTAAACATGTTCGGGTTGGGGGGGGACCTCAGGTTGTTCTCGGCCCGGTAGGTGCAGATCTGGCAGGTGAAGGAGGTTTTGATCCTCAGCGGCTTCCTCAGACTCAGGTCGCCCTCCAACGTCCCGTAGTAGAACTCCTCCACGCTCATCACCACCCTGTGAGGGTTGGAGGTCAGCGATGGGGTCATGCAGTGGGCGGGAACCGCGGAGGCAAAGGGGGCGGGGTCAGGAGCTGCAGGGATCAGGTGACACGCAGAAACTGTCATGGCGGCCGTATGGCGGAAAATCACTGTCAAAATTCGAGAGGTCAAATCAGGTTGATGCTCGTAAATCAAACGTCGGCCAGCAGAAGTCCGTCCTGAGCCAGATACTTCCTCGCTTCTCTGCTCGCGCTCCAAGGTGTTTTCTACGCGCTCGCTTTTTACCAGTCACCAGGGGGCGGAGCCAGTCCCAGGGGGCGGAGCCAGTCGCCATGGTATCCACATTAATTGGTTACAAACCGCGTCTCTGGCTGGAGTGATGCACTCACTCAACCATAGAAGCTCTTCTCCGCACTAACGGGGACAAAGTCTAAACTACGGCACATTGAGGCCGATGCGTCCGTCTTCACCGAGCTATGGGGGAGCGTGCGCACATTGTTCAGATTTTCCAAAAATCGATCCGCATTGAAAGGTCACGTTCGCGCAGGACGGACTTTTGCTCGCGGATGCTTGATTTACGCGTGAGCATCAACCTGATTTGCGCTCTCCAATTTTGACAGTGATTTGCCGCCATACAGCTGGTAACCGTGGCAACGCAACAAAGTGATTGTTCACAGGTGGACCAGCTGGCGTCAGGTGAGACCCCCAACGCTTCCTGTACCTCCTTCACAGTAAACGTCCAGCAGCATTTCAATAACTCTGCTGCTGAATCCAGTTTGCAGTAATATATTTAAATAAGTGTTTAATCTAGAATCTAAAATAATAAAAAGTCATCTATTATTTTTAATAAATAATCAATATAAAGATCAACTGTAGCAAATGGAAGTGAAGTAAGTTCAGTACTTCATTAGTGCCTCACAATCAGAACCAACGTCGTACCGCTGCTGAACGGAGAGATTCGGGCGACGCCATTGGCCGATCCAGAGGGGAGCGCGGGGCAAGCTGCCATCTTCAGACAGTTGGCTCCGCCCACTTCAGTCATCTGATGGTTAACTGGAGGAAGAAAAAAAAAGATCCATAATCAATACCCGACCTGATGGACCAATCGGCTGCGATCACATGTGGCGTGACGGACCGGGCGCTGGCGTGCCGGTGCGGGAGCTCAGCGCAGTCGGCAGCTTGGTGGCGGTAAAGGCGGTGCCAGGGACGTGTGAAGGGGGGGGGGCTGCTCTTGCCTGGACCACCTGATGGACTGGGGACACGCCCACGCTGGGCCGGACCAGCTGACCCAGTGACTGCACTGTGGGGGTGGGAGGCGATAGGAGACAGTGAGCGGATCAATAGGTGTCACGTGACTTATTGATTAGTGGGGTCCTACACTGGATCAGCGTGAGCGGCTGGACCGTCTGACCCGGCTGCAGGTTCAGCAGGAGAGGGGCGCCGCGGTTCATCACTGGGAAGCCCTGCAGGGGAACACGTGACATCACAGTGACATCACACAACAATCAATCTAGTTCATCGTAGCGAGTAAATCTGCCCGTGTTTCCATTGGCTCGAAGCCGGAATTTGAATGAGCGTCTGGAGTGAAACTGGTGTTTACATGTACGTCTGTCCATTAAAGGGTGAACGCAGCCCGAGTACAGCGCTGACCAATGAGAGCTCTGCATAGAGGTGCGTTTGATTTCTGTACCTGTGTGGCGAGGAGGACAGGCTGGCCGTGGGGCGTTCCGGGAGCCGCTGGGAGGAGGAACGTGCCACCTGTCTGTGTCAGGAAGAGGGGCGGGGCCTGAGCCATCAGGGGCGGGGCCAAGGCAGGTGTGGAGGACGGGGCGGGGCGAGAAGAGGTGATGAAGGACGGACGCGGGCGAGGAGGAGGAAGAGGAGGCTTCGCAGGGGAGCGCAGAATCTGTACGAGGGGCGAAGCTGCGGGCGAGAGCAGAAGTGAAGACAAGCCCCGCCCCCTTGTGCATACGCTCGCACAGACAGACAGGTACCTGTGGGGGGAGGGATTGGAGGCGGAGTCCCGGGAGGCGGAGTCTCAGAGGCTGGAAGAAGAGAATCTTCTCCTAGAGACAGACAGCTGCAGCAGTTAGTGTGTGTGTGTGTTATGGTGCGTGTGTTATGGTGTGTGTGTGTGTGTGTGTGTGTGTGTGCGCGCGCGTGGGTCACCTGGCTCGCAACAGCTGTCTATGAAGTCTATGTCGTCTTCCTCCACGCTGTCTGCCACCTGTTGCCATGGCTCCAGCTCCTCTTCCTCACACTCCATAAACAACTCCGTGTCCATGTTACTACGGAAACCAGCAGAGGTCAGCATCACACCGACCTCTGACCTCTAACCTCACCGTCATCATCAAATAAACGTATAAAACAGGGCGGTAGTTGGAGGGAAGTCTTGTAATTACATTAAATAAACGTGTTAACGGTGCGCGGGAGGCGGCGGCGCGCAGCGGTCGCGGGAGGGCGCTGCGCGCCGCCGCCTCCTCTCCGGGCTTTGTGTTTCTTTCCCCGCAGGAGGAGTGTTCATGTCCCGCCTGGAGGAAAACTTTCTCCCGGGTGGGAAGAGGCACAATAGGCGGACCAGTTGCACTTGATCCCGGGTAGCGGAGGCACCGGAACCGGTCCGTGAGCCCGGTACCGCCTGCTGCCGCGAGCTCCCTCAGCCGCGTTGCGTCTGCAACCAACTGTCTTTCTGCACCGCGCGCTGGCGGCAGCCAGCGGTCACACACCAAGCGCTCCCCCGGAACGGGCCCGGGCGTGTGGACCCGGGCGGGCTCGTCTTACCTTCTCCTGCAGAGCGCGGACTGGTTCGCACGGTTCTTCTTCGGGCGCGTTCGGGTTCAGAAGGCTGGGGGCGGGTCTTGCGTCCGCTCTTGGTGTCGCCGCCGCGGATTGGCCAACGGCGATTTTTACGTCACTTCCTGCTGAGACAGGAGCTCTTGGCCGCAGAGAGCTGCGGGTTTTCAGTCCGGGGGGTGAAGAGCAACAACAAACAACAAACAACAAACCAACATGCAGGACATGGGCGGCACCATTTTGTGTTGGTGTTTTTTGGCTGGGCGGAGTTACATAGTGACGTCAAGAGCAAAACAAAACACAAAACTATTGTTTTAACTGATTCACACGACAAAGTAACACATGTATCAATGGTTTTTTTTATTATGAATAAAATTTCAAGTTAATAAACACTTCAAACGTTTTAATCAGTCGAGTACTTTTCTCAATCGCTAATGTAGGCTACTTTATTCTTCATCTCACAGGATCCCTAAATCATCATCACGAAAGTAAACAACAACAAGTCAGCGGTGAGGAGCAATGACCCCCGTCGGCCAGAGCGTCCGCCGACACAAGGTCACTCCAAGGCCTCTGGAAAACTAGAAATAGATGATAGACAGGTTGATAGACACAGATGTTGATAGACACAGATGTTGATAGACAGGGAGGTTGAACCGATCGGTGGCGGTTAAGTAGAGGGACAGGCAGTAGATGGACAGGCAGTAGATGGACAGGCAGTAGATGGACAGGCAGTAGAGGGACAGGCAGTAGAGGGACAGGCAGTAGATGGACAGGCAGTAGAGGGACAGGCAGTAGATGGACAGGCAGTAGAGGGACAGGCAGTAGATGGACAGGCAGTAGAGGGACAGGCAGTAGATGGACAGGCAGTAGAGGGACAGGCAGTAGATGGACAGGCAGTAGATGGACAGGCAGTAGAGGGACAGGCAGTAGAGGGACAGGCAGTAGATGGACAGGCAGTAGAGGGACAGGCAGTAGAGGGACAGGCAGTAGATGGACAGGCAGTAGATGGACAGGCAGTAGAGGGACAGGCAGTAGATGGACAGGCAGTAGAGGGACAGGCAGTAGATGGACAGGCAGTAGATGGACAGGCAGTAGATGGACAGGCAGTAGAGGGACAGGCAGTAGAGGGACAGGCAGTAGATGGACAGGCAGTAGAGGGACAGGCAGTAGATGGACAGGCAGTAGAGGGACAGGCAGTAGATGGACAGGCAGTAGAGGGACAGGCAGTAGATGGACAGGCAGTAGAGGGACAGGCAGTAGATGGACAGGCAGTAGATGGACAGGCAGTAGAGGGACAGGCAGTAGAGGGACAGGCAGTAGATGGACAGGCAGTAGAGGGACAGGCAGTAGAGGGACAGGCAGTAGATGGACAGGCAGTAGATGGACAGGCAGTAGAGGGACAGGCAGTAGATGGACAGGCAGTAGAGGGACAGGCAGTAGATGGACAGGCAGTAGATGGACAGGCAGTAGATGGACAGGCAGTAGAGGGACAGGCAGTAGAGGGACAGGCAGTAGAGGGACAGGCAGTAGATGGACAGGCAGTAGAGGGACAGGCAGTAGAGGGACAGGCAGTAGATGGACAGGCAGTAGATGGACAGGCAGTAGAGGGACAGGCAGTAGATGGACAGGCAGTAGAGGGACAGGCAGTAGATGGACAGGCAGTAGAGGGACAGGCAGTAGATGGACAGGCAGTAGAGGGACAGGCAGTAGATGGACAGGCAGTAGATGGACAGGCAGTAGAGGGACAGGCAGTAGAGGGACAGGCAGTAGAGGGACAGGCAGTAGATGGACAGGCAGTAGAGGGACAGGCAGTAGATGGACAGGCAGTAGAGGGACAGGCAGTAGATGGACAGGCAGTAGAGGGACAGGCAGTAGATGGACAGGCAGTAGAGGGACAGGCAGTAGATGGACAGGCAGTAGATGGACAGGCAGTAGAGGGACAGGCAGTAGAGGGACAGGCAGTAGATGGACAGGCAGTAGAGGGACAGGCAGTAGAGGGACAGGCAGTAGATGGACAGGCAGTAGATGGACAGGCAGTAGAGGGACAGGCCGTAGAGGGACAGGCAGTAGAGGGACAGGCAGTAGATGGACAGGCAGTAGATGGACAGGCAGTAGAGGGACAGGCAGTAGAGGGACAGGCAGTAGATGGACAGGCAGTAGAGGGACAGGCCGTAGAGGGACAGGCAGTAGAGGGACAGGCCGTAGAGGGACAGGCAGTAGATGGACAGGCAGTAGAGGGACAGGCCGTAGAGGGACAGGCCGTAGAGGGACAGGCAGTAGAGGGACAGGCAGTAGATGGACAGGCAGTAGAGGGACAGGCAGTAGAGGGACAGGCAGTAGATGGACAGGCCGTAGAGGGACAGGCAGTAGATGGACAGGCAGTAGAGGGACAGGCAGTAGAGGGACAGGCAGTAGATGGACAGGCAGTAGAGGGACAGGCAGTAGAGGGACAGGCCGTAGAGGGACAGGCAGTAGAGGGACAGGCCGTAGAGGGACAGGCAGTAGAGGGACAGGCAGTAGAGGGACAGGCCGTAGAGGGACAGGCAGTAGAGGGACAGGCCGTAGAGGGACAGGCAGTAGAGGGACAGGCAGTAGAGGGACAGGCCGTAGAGGGACAGGCAGGCAAGTCATGGCTGGGTTTCCTTAATAAAGAGTTAAAGTTAAAAGCACTTTGTTCTCGTTGTGTGTTTCTGGTTCCACCAACTGCATCTGAATCAAAATGTCTGCGTAAGAGTTTGTTCCATCTGTCCTTTTCTCGCCAGTTCTTATTTGATTTTAGTGCTACACTGAAGTACATTATCTGGTTGTAGTACCAGTGTTGCGGCTGTAACTCGTTCCTTTGACCTTTTCCTTTATGCGTCCTATTGGTTTCAACCACGCAGGGAGATCGGGTGCAGTTTGTCCATCAGGCCCGTCACAGGCCGAGGTCAAAGACCAGCTCTGCACCACGCACACCAACCTGTAGCTGCGTCCCACCAGCAGGGGGCACACTGCTGTCAAACACCAATTATTTAAATGCACTTAGACTAAATAATCTGATACTACATTTTCTGACGTAAGTACTACATTATCTGATAGAAATACTACATGACCTGCTAGTAGTTCATGTTGTTTATGGGACACTTTTCCATTACTGATACATTACATTCTTCATATTTACTGGCAATAGAAAAAATAGCATCTGATAATCTATAATCATATTACGGACACAAACACGTACTGGTGTTGTTCTGTTCTGTGTTGGATCCACTGATCCTTCCTGAACCCACAGGGGGATAATCTGCCCTAATCTGAATTAATCTGCCCCCCTCCCCCTCGCCTCCGTCCTGCTTCTCTTCAGTCCGCTCCGACGTGCAGCCATGCGAGCCGTCGCCCCGGGAGGGTTCCTGGTTCTGCCGTGGCCCGGTGGTTCTGGTTCTGACCCCCCTGACGTGGAGCTGGTGGAGGAGGGGAGGGGGGGGCTTCTGCTGAGGTCTGGAGCTCTGGTCGGCCTGGCTGTGATCTGTAAGATTCCTCTTGTGATTAACAATCAATAATCTGTCATGTTGTTGTTGTATCCATTGATCCGTCAGTGAGTACGTGTACATGTGTACATACAGTATGTGTATATATACATACTGTACATATCACTGTGTATTTATGCATGAGCCACGCTGACTGCTGTAAAATCTATACATTCAAAAGGTGCTTCAACAAAGTATTAGTTTAAGGGTTATTATTATTATTTTAGAATTTCATTTCACATTTTTCCCTCTAAAAAATGTAATTTTTCTTTCAATTGAATTGTTTATGTTAAAGGTGGAAAAGTTCTGACTTGATTTGTCTCATTTTTTCACATTAGAGGAACTTTTAACAGACGTTTTATATCCACTGGATGTGTATAAATCTATGTGTATTTATGTACTAGTGTCTTCACATCAGAGTATATCGATACGTTTCTGTATGTATATATATATGTATGTATGTATATACAGTGTATTTGTGTGTTTATGTATATTTGTTTATATATACATGGGTATTTATGTGTATATGTGTAGTAATTTATGTATATATAATGATGATTGTTGGAAACTACAGAAAAATGTTTGTACAATAACAAAATAACAACAACATCTTTGTTTGTTTGTGTGATTGTTGGCCTCCAGGTGTGACGGTGCTGAGGAGGTGGATCGCAGGTGGAGTTTGTCGCTGCTCCACTCGTCTGGACGGAAAGACGGTTCTGATCACCGGAGCGAACACCGGCATCGGCAAAGAGACGAGCCGGGACATGGCGCGCAGAGGTCAGACACGTGGCGCGCAGAGGTCAGACACGTGGCGCGCAGAGGTCAGACACGTGGCGCGCAGAGGTCAGACACGTGGCGCGCAGAGGTCAGACACGTGGCGCGCAGAGGTCAGACACGTGGCGCGCAGAGGTCAGACACGTGGCGCGCAGAGGTCAGACACGTGGCGCTGTGCCGTCTTCTGTTACGCGTTGTGAGGCCCTCAGGTTACACGACCTCTGCGCCTCACACACTGTCGTGTAATGCAGGGGGCTACTTTTCACCTGACCGAGTCCTGGCGATCTCCCCCCTCCTTCCCCATGTCATCCCCAGGGGTCAGAGGTCATTGTAATCTCAGTGGCCTGAACCACCTGAGGTGATTACAAGGATTAATACAGAGCCCAGTACCCAATGAAACACGCCCGTCAGCACGGTGTGCCGCCGGGTTCTTCCACGTACCCCAGATCAAACACACCCATTTCTAATAGGGTGATGGGTGTGTTTGATACGTTGAAGGGGCCCGGGTGGTGATGGGTGTGTTTGATACGTTGAAGGGGCCCGGGTGGTGATGGGTGTGTTTGATACGTTGAAGGGGCCCGGGTGGTGATGGGTGTGTTTGATACGTTGAAGGGGCCCAGGGGGTGATGGGTGTGTTTGATACGTTGAAGGGGCCCGGGTGGTGATGGGTGTGTTTGATACGTTGAAGGGGCCCGGGTGGTGATGGGTGTGTTTGATACGTTGAAGGGGCCCGGGGGGTGATGGGTGTGTTTGATACGTTGAAGGGACCCGGGTGGTGATGGGTGTGTTTGATACGTTGAAGGGGCCCGGGTGGTGATGGGTGTGTTTGATACGTTGTTGGGGCCCGGGTGGTGATGGGTGTGTTTGTTACGTTGAAGGGGCCCGGGTGGTGATGGGTGTGTTTGATACGTTGAAGGGGCCCGGGTGGTGATGGGTGTGTTTGATACGTTGAAGGGGCCCGGGTGGTGATGGGTGTGTTTGATACGTTGAAGGGGCCCGGGTGGTGATGGCCTGCAGGGACCTAACCCGGGCGGAGCAGGCGGCCGAGGATATCCGTCAGTCCACAGGAAATGGGAACGTGGTGATCAGGCATCTGGACTTGGCCTCCGTTTACTCCGTCACACAGTTTGCTAAAGACTTCATGGACGGTGAAGACAGACTGGACATCCTCATCAACAACGCAGGTGGGCTCACCTGTCTATCACCCCTCCACCTGTCTGTCTGTCTGCCTACTCGTCTCTCTCCACCGGTCTGTCTGCAGGAGTGATGATGTGTCCAAGATGGCTGACGGAAGACGGTTTTGAAACTCAGCTGGCTGTCAATCATCTGGGTCACTTCCTGCTGACCAATCTCCTGCTGCCGAGGCTGAAGACCTCAGCCCCCAGCCGCGTGGTCACCGTGTCGTCTGTTGCCCACCAAGGGGGTACGACATCTGACCTTTGACCTCTGAGCTGTAACGTTTCTTGTTTCTCTCATTCAGTTTTCATTGTGTTTTTTCAGGTCACATCGACTTTGACGACTTGTTCGCCAGCAGAAAACCGTACAGTTCGCTGGAGAGTTACCGACAAAGCAAACTAGCCAACGTGCTCTTCACCAGGGAACTGTCCCGACGACTCACAGGTCAAACACTAGACACATGACATCACACGTCATCTGACGCTTTTATCCACAGCGACTTACAATCAGAACATTTCAACCATCAGGACACAAAGTCAGAAGAAGAAACAAGAAAGTGTGATTTCATCAAATAAACATATTTACAACTTGCTGTAGATAAGAACCATTATAAGTCCAATGTAAGTGCTCCAGTTAGTTAGTGTGTTAGTGGAGGTAGAGTCTGAAGAGGTGTGTCTTTAGTCTGAAGATGTGAAGGCTCTCTGTGGTCCTGATGTCTTCAGAGACCTCCTTCCACCATTTAGGAGCAGGACAGCAAAGAGTGGAGATCTAGTCGAGTGTTTTGCTCTCAGTGAGGAGGAACAAGCAGTTTATCACATGCAGAGCGGAGAGTGCGGGTCGGGACGTCGGGTTGGACCAGGTCCTGGATGTAAGCTGGACCCCATCCATTCACAGCCTGGTACGTGAGCACCATGTTTAGAACTGGATGAGCCACCGGTACCAGTGAAGAGAGCGGAGGAGTGGAGGAGTGAGGGAGAACTTAGGAAGGTTAAAGACCAGTGGAGCTGCTGCATTGTGGATGAGCTGCAGAGGCTGAATGGAGGTAGCAGGAGACCTGCAGGAGACCCCCACAGGTCATATAAACCTCAAACCACTGTAGCTTGTTTTACCCACCTCCCCTTGTCTGCCCCTCAGGCTCCGGAGTGTCGTCGTTCTGTCTCCACCCGGGTGTGATCCGGACCGAGCTGGGCCGCCACGTGGAGGGCTGGTTCCCCATGCTGGGGGCCTTGCTAAGGCTCCCCTCCCTGCTGCTCATGAAGACCCCCACTCAGGGGTGTCAGACCACCGTGTACTGCGCCGTGACGCCGGGTCTGGAGGGCCAATCGGGGCGATACTTTAGGTGGGGGGCGGGTTCTGTTCTTGTGTGACGTCTTCGCTTTCATCTCCCAGCGTGACACTTTAATTACTTTCTGTTTCACTTCCACTCTTCATGTGAAGATTAATTTTGCTGAATTTTATGGTGTTTCCATTAGTTTCCCTTCAACTTCCCTCAATGGTTTTACTCAAACTGACACAGTTCTTTGAGCTCATGGAAACCGAAACCTACACAAAGGTGTCACACGGGGACTGACTAGTGCTAGCAGCTAATGCGCTAGCCCTAGTCAGTCACACGGGCACTGACTAGTGCTAGCAGCTAATGCGCTAGCACTAGTCAGTCACACGGGGACTGACTAGTGCTAGCAGCTAATGCGCTAGCACTAGGCACACGGGGACTGTGGAATTATTTGTGTTGTAGTTCTGAATCCAGCTATATGGAATTAATGCAAACTGTATTCCTCCTCGTTGTCAGTGACTGTGCAGAGAAGGAGGCGGCTCCGGAGGGGCGGGACGACTTTGCGGCGAGAAAGCTGTGGGAGGAAAGCGCTCGATTGGTTGGATTAAAGGACATTTCCCTTTAACCCCACGTTTCTGACTTAATATATTTACTAGCTTTTTTTCTTCCTTTTTGTTTGCTTACTGTTTTATTTAACTAGCTTCATCTTTTTTTGGTTCTCTTTGTGTTTTATTAGAGTTTTATTAGTGAATATTCGGTTCAGTTTATTTAAGGTTATGTTTTGAATATTCAGGAAATCAAATTCAGCAGCTTTTTGTGTATTTGTGTTTGAGAGGTTGATCAATAAATAAATAACAGTTGACACAATTCAATTTCATCTCTTAAATGTTTGGTTTTGTGAAAGAAAATGTAATATTTCAAAGTTTGTAAAATTAAAATGTCTAATGATGATAATTATAGTGCCAGGAAATTATTATATTATTCTGAATAAAAGATTTCTGAATTCTGTTATTTCCTAACCAGTATTTATAGTAATACAAAGCAGTAATATTCATTTAAAGAAGTTATTCATTGATTTGAAAACTATATTAATAATATCAAGCCTTAATATGAATATAAAGCAGGAACATTGATATGAAATAATATTGATATAAAGCAGTAAAATATGTAATATCAATATGAAGCATTAATATGATCATAAAGCACTTATTTATGTTTCACCAGCAGGAGGCTGCAGAGTCTAAGAAACACAAAAAAAATCATTTGATCCAGTTTTTTCTCCATGTTTCACTATTATATTGTTAGTGATTATGTTTTGTGATGTTTTGTTTAAAACAACCTTTAATTTTGCTTTCTTTACGTATATTTTCTAATTTTGTTACATATGTTTTATTACGTGCTTTATAAACACATTTATTATATTATTAATAATGATGAACAAAGCGAAGTGTGTATGTAGTTAATGAACTTAAAAGTACATAAATATATTAATGAAATTGTATACCCAAAATAGACATACAACAGGCTAATGACTTATATATAACCTATACATGAGTTGATTAATAATATAATCTTTAAAGAGACTAAATACATAATTGATAAATGTAAAAGTACAACATTTACTCTGAGAAGTACAGTGAAAAATATTAGTACTAAATACTTTCTGACTAACAACAGTAAAAAATGTTTTCATTAAGTAATTACTAAGATGTAATAACAAAAAATGTAGTATAAATAAATGAATACATGTATAAATAAACTACATTTATTTACACATTTATTTATTTATATATTTATTCATTCATGTATTTATATTTAAGTCATTTTTTGTCCTCCATAAAAAGTATTTTTACCAAGATTTATTTATTTATTATTTCAAATAAAATATTTGAATACATAATTACAGCGGAGAGTAAATGCAGAAAGTAGCACAAATAAAAACATCTCTAATTTGTCCATAAAAACTTAGTTACGGAATTGTGAATATTTTAAATTTCTTCTGATCTTATTTTTCTCTAATGTGACTGTGGAGAAACAACTGATCCTGGATCAGTTCCGTCTTTTTGTATTTGTTCCTGTTGTGTCTCTAATGAAGCGTTTCAGCAGATGATCCACAAATCAGCCTCCTCCTCTGAGTCTGACCCACTTTGATGATCTGAGCTGAGTTACTGACTCCAGATCTGATCTGCCACTGAACATCTGCCCGCACACAGACCGGATTACATTGATCCAGATGTGCGCTGACCCAGACCAGATCCAGAGGGACCCCCCATGCAGATCTGCGTTGTTTCACGCCTTGGTCTCTGATTGAGTCTTTTATGGTGTACATGTATGCACATCTTCATGTACATGATGTAGACCAGTGATCCCCAACCACCGGGTCGGGCTCAGCCTGAAGGGAAAGCATGGAGCACCCGCATGGGGTCGGGGTCTATGTGGACCAGGCACTGGGCCAGCTCTTGGAACGTGGAACGTCACCTCGCTAGCAGGGAAAGAGCTGAGCTGGTGCAGCGATCCCAGCTATAGTGTGGCCTCCGCGCACGGCACTGCCTCTGGAACCAGGCTCTTGGAGAAGGGTTGAACTTTGTCTTTTGTCCTTTTCTGGAGTTGCTCAAGGTGAAAGGGGCCCGGCGGCCTGCTGGAGAACAAGAGGGTTCCCTCCCCTTCCTACGGATTGCAGGGAGTACGGTCTCTGAACAGCAGTTCCTTCTTGATGTTGCTGCAAGGTGTCGTGGAAAGGCGCCTCCGGCCGACTCCCTCCGGGGAGACTTAAACACTCACGTGGGAAACAGCGCTGGCTGACCGGTCTGAACTGGTGCCGTTGGGTTTCTGTGCTGGTCGTGGTTTGTCCATAACGAGCTCTGTGTTCACACACGAGGTGGCTGGCTACAATACTGATACCTTATTATACTACTGCTATACTACTAATACTCTTATACTATTACTACACTTTCTTTTGGGCAGGGTCAGACAATCAGTTTCAGTAAACATTCCACTATGATTCAATGCAAAAAGGGTATCAAATATTTAACATTTATTCCAACAGTTTAACATAATAAGGACATATTATTCAAACAATTCAGTATATCAATGAATATATATGTCTATATATATATATATATATATATATATATTGGTATCTGATAACTACAAAGCCCTACAACAATGAACTATATTGGATGAAATGTGCCTGTTTTCATCCACGTCCTGGTTGTGTCGCAGCTGGGTCGCGATGTGAACTTTAAAGCCTAGTTTATGGTTCTCCATTTTCAGAGAAACGGAGAGACACGAAGGAGTGCTTCTTACATCACATGTCATTTATCTGACGCTTTTATCCAAAGCGACTTACAATAAGAACATTTCAACCATCAGGACACAAAGTCAGAAGAACAAGAAACAAGAAAGTGCAAATAAATAAGCCGATGTACAACTTGCTGTAGATAAGAACCATTATAAGTCCAATGTAAGTGCTGCAGTTAGTTAGTGTGTTAGTGGAGGTAGAGTGTGAAGAGGTGTACCAACAGTTGTGTGAGGTATATCATGTTTACATTATATTATGTAATATAAACAAAAATTACGTTTTTTTCCCCGTCGCCTCATTACCCTCAATGGACCAGCTGCCACTGCTACACTTATTATACTACTAATACTGTTATTATACTACTACTACACTTATTAGACTAGCAATACTCTTATTATACTACTAATACTCTTAATATACTATGATATTTTTATTGTTGGAGCCATATTTTCTGTTTTGTTGCAAACCATTTATTTGTTTTGTTGGTAAGAATTATGTGTATTCACTTATTCTATTTTTGTTCATATTTGAAATAACTTCCTTTATGATTCGTTAGATTCACGTGACGAGGGTCAGCGGATAAGAGGAGGCGGGGGACTGAGGCACCGGGGCTGGCTTTTGTATTGGACGGGACATTGGCACAGACTTTTGACCTCACGTTGTCCTCTCTGTTGATCATGTTAGTCGTGTTCAAATTAAACGACCAAATGTAAAACCTAAATAAATGACGTAAATGAGAACCCGAGTATTGAGTGTCTTCTATGGCAGCGACAACGTGTGAGTCAGGAAGCGGAGTCCCGAGCACTGAAACCAGGAAGTGCAAAAGCAGGCCACCACACTTATTATACTACTAATACTCTTATTATACTATGCTATTCTTATTACACTACTAATACTCTTATTATACTATGATATTCTTATTATACTACTAATACTCTGATTATACTACGATATTCTTATTATACTACTAATACTCTTATTATACTATGATATTCTTATTATACTACTAATACTCTGATTATACTATGATATTCTTATTATACTACTAATACTCTGATTATACTATAATATTCTTATTATACTACTAATGCTCTTATTATACTATGGTATTCTTATTATACTACTAATACTCTTTTTATACTATAATATTCTTATTATACTACTAATACTCTTATTATACTATGGTATTCTTATTATACTACTAATACTCCGATTATACTACTAACACTCTTATTATACTATAATATTCTTATTATACTACTAATACTCTTATTATACTATGATATTCTTATTATACAACTAATACTCTTATTATACTATGGTATTTTTATTATACTATAATATTCTCATTATACTACTAATACTCTTATTATTCTATGGTATTCTTATTATACTACTAATACTCTTATTATACTACTAATACTCTTATTATACTATGAACTTCTATACAACTGCTAAACTCTGGAGAAGGAGGAGTAATAACTACAATCTTGATACTCTTATTATACCACTGCTATACTACTATTACAACCACTTCTTATTATTATATTATACTATCAATACTCTGTAGAAGGAGGAGGAAGAGAAGAAGAGAGGAGGAGAGGAGGGGGCGTGGAGGGGAGGAGTAACCGGACACCGACTCCCCGGGCGGCTCCAGGCCGGTCAGAGCTCATCGCAGCCCGGCCGCAGCAGCACGAAGACGAGCCGACACAATACCGGAGGCTCCAGTCTTCCGGCGGGACATTACCGGAACATTACCGGGGCTTCAACCCGCCTTTCTGCTCTCCTCCTCCCGCCGGTGCTGTGCTCTTTGAGGGGGGTAACGGGAGTTCGTCAAAGTGGCGGATGGTTAAAGTGACGACGTCATAACGCGTGACGGCATGAAGAAGAGCAGCTCCGGTAAACGGGTGAGTGTTAACGGCACCGACACCGGCGGCTCGCGAGGGTCCGTTTTCCTGTTCATCACCATTAACCGGAGCTCGACGAACAAAAGCCTCAAGGATTAAGTTCACGCTTTTATTTTGAAGGTGGAAAAGCTTCTTGTGGACTACACTTTCCGGTTTCCACAATAAGAGCACGGTTAACGTCGAAAGGATTATTAATAAAAACAGAAAAAAGATGAGACATTAAAAGTTAAACACTATTTGAACACTATTTGTTTTAGATCTCGAGGTACACTTAAATAACTGTCAGGGATAAAGAGATCACTGCAACCGGTACATGTACATGCTGTCTGAAAGATTGTTATTATTTATTTTATTATTGTTGTCGTTGTTATTATTGATGGTAGCAATGGGTCATTGTTTTATTTTATCAGTATAATTGTTATTTTAAATGTTTCTCTATGAGCTGAGAAGTTCAGTTTCCGTTCTGATTTAAATGATAAATACGTTTAAAAAATACAGATAAATAAGATAAATAATGAATAAAGATTAATACGATTAAACTCAACTTTGAACTGGTTGTGGTTTTGATATTTAGTTCTAAGATTCAGAGCAAAAGTTACTGAATCTAAAGAGAAGCAAAAAGAGGAACTTAACAGAAAAGCTACGCGGAACATAGAGAAGATACACGGAACATACACAGTAAATACACAGAACATATAGAGAACATTGGTTTGTACACTTGTACTTGTACACAATGCTTTTACTTATTTACAGTATTTGTGCATTTGATCCATGTTATTATTTATTGATTAACCTAAACTGGTTCTGATGCATTTAACGTCAGACTTCTTCGTCTTCAATGATAAAAATAAATATTTTCTGTTAAAACTACTATCTGACACCTCACCTATTTTTATTCCAAACATCCTGACAGCGACTGAAACCACAGAAGAAGAACCTCATCGCACTGAGTGGTTCACCTGCACTGTATAGTTCACCTGCTCTGATGACTTCCTGTTTCCTTCTGCAGGGCCCACAGGACTTGGCGCCGCAGCAGGTCCAACCTGACAAAGTCGGATGGATCCGGAAGTTTTGCGGCAAAGGGATCTTCAGAGAGATCTGGAAGAACCGCTTCATGGTCCTGAGGGGAGATCAGCTGTTTGTCTGTGAGAAGGAGGTGAGTCGGGATGGGGGGGGGCACTCATTGATCGCAGATCAACTTCTGACTGCCTGCTCGTCTTCAATTGGCACCTCGGCCACAACATGGCATCGCCTCTCTGTGATGTCATCACCTCTCTGTGACGTCATCGCCTCTCTGTGACGTCATCGCCTCTCTGTGATGTCATCACTGTGAGGTCATCTCGTTAACCGTAACAGATTTGAAGTGTGCAGCTTTTTTGATTCATCACTAATTTAACGTTTAGGCTATTTATAGGAAGGAATTTGTCTTGGCGGTTGGTGCGTGACAGTAGACAACAAGACAGCAGTGCACAAGTAATAAAATGAAGTAAAATGCTGATGCAATGGGTTAGTAGAATAAGGCTATGGGTTAGTATAAAACCAGAGAATAAAGTTAGTTAAAAATGTAAAATATTTAAAAAGTTAAAAAATATAAAAAAATAAAGTGCACTAGCGAACAAGTGACAAAGTGACGAGTGAGAAATGACATTTAAAGTGGCGTGTGCAGTATGAAGGGGAGTGACCGGTGGAGTGTTATAGTCAGTCAGTGGGGGACCGGCTCTGTTGATGAGCCCGACTGCCGACGGGAAGAAACTGTTGGTGTGGCGGGAGGTCTTAGTCCTGATGGACCTCAGCCTCCTGCCAGATGGAAGGGGCACAAACAGGTTTTGTCCGGGGTGAGAGGGGTCGGCTACGGTCTTTATAGCTGCTTCAGAGACCTGGAAGCGAACAAGTCCTGCAGGGACGGCAGATTGCAGCCGATCAGCCTCTCTGCAGAGCGGAGGACACGCTGCAGCCTGCCCTCGTCCTTGGCTGTGGCTGCAGCGTACCAGACGGTGATGGAGGAGCAGTATCACAACTCAGACAGAGACCCAAACGCAGATATGGGGAATAAGGGTTTTAATGAAGAGGAATTCGGGCAGGCAGTGTCGTTGTCAGAGGCAGGCAGGAGTTCGGTGCACGGGAGATCAGGGGTTCAGAGGTGGCAGGCAGTGTCGTTGTCGGAGGCAGGCCGGAGTTCGGTACACAGGACGTCGGAGGTACAGAGGTGGCAGGCCGTGTCGTTGTCGGAGGCAGGCAGGGGTCAGTACACGGGGGATCTCAAGAATTGACTGGAAACTACTGGAAACTACTGGGATATAACGCTGGTAAGACCTGGTGAAACACACAAGACGAACTGGCAACAAGAACAGGGAGAAGACACAGGTTATATGCCCAAGGGATAATTGACAAACAGGGAACACCTGGTGTGGGAGGAGACAGGGGAAAAACAGGTGAAAACGGGTGAACACAATTAGGGCGTGACAAGCAGAGGATGGACTCCATGATGGCCGTGTAGAAGTGGACCATCATCGTCTTTGGCAGGTTGAGTTTCTTCAGCTGCCTCAGGAAGAACAACCTCTGCTGAGCTTCTTGGTGATGGAGCTGATGTTCAGCTCCCACTTGAGGTCCTGGGTGATGATGGAGCCCAGCAAACGGAAGGAACACCTGTAGGCGGACTCGTCCCCACCAGAGATCAGTCCAATGAGGGTGGTGTCATCCACAAACTTCAGGAGCTTGACGGACTGATGACTGGAGCTGCAGCTGTTGGTGTACAGGGAGAAGAGCAGAGGGGAAAGAACGCAGCCTTGGGGGGAACCGGTGCTGATGGTCCGAGAGGCTGAAAAACGTTTCCCAGCTTCACGTGCTGCTTCCTGTCAGACAGGAAGTCTGTGATCCACTTGCAGGTGGAGTCGGGCGGTGCAGCTGGGAGAGTTTGTCCTGCAGCAGAGACGGGATGATGGTGTTGAAGGCAGAGCTGAAGTCCACAAACAGGATCCTGGCGTAGGTTCCTGGGGAGTCCAGATGCTGGAGGATGTAGTGGAGGACCATGTTGACAGCAACAAATGAATCGCTTTAATCTCTTTTGCTTGTCACGCTTCCACTTTTTTTAGAAAGTATTCATTTAAAGTATTGAAGGATAATAAAAAAAAACACATATTGTTAGTTGAAATCCTTCCTTAGAACTACATCAGAGAACACATAGTTCTTGAATACTCTGTTTGGTATTTATCAGGTTTATCAAGGTTCACACTTCCAACAGAAAGTTTCTCTTCCAATTTCTACAGCGAAGTTCTGCAGGAGTCGAGTTTCAGTTTGACACACAGAGAGATTCAGTTTCACCGCAACGCCCCACACAGGGCGGAACCTTTATCTGCTATAGCACGTCCTCACAGAACCTTTATCTGCTTTAGAACGTCCTCACAGAACCTTTATCTGCTTTAGAACGTCCTCACAGAACCTTTATCTGCTATAGCACGTCCTCACAGAACCTTTATCTGCTTTAGAACGTCCTCACAGAACCTTTATCTGCTATAGCACGTCCTCACAGAACCTTTATCTGCTATAGAACGTCCTCACAGAACCTTTATCTGCTATAGAACGTCCTCACAGAACCTTTATCTGCTATAGCACGTCCTCACAGAACCTTTATCTGCTATAGAACGTCCTCACAGAACCTTTATCTGCTTTAGAACGTCCTCACAGAACCTTTATCTGCTATAGAACGTCCTCACAGAACCTTTATCTGCTATAGAACGTCCTCACAGAACCTTTATCTGCTATAGCACGTCCTCACAGAACCTTTATCTGCTATAGCACGTCCTCACAGAACCTTTATCTGCTATAGAACGTCCTCACAGAACCTTTATCTGCTATAGAACGTCCTCACAGAACCTTTATCTGCTATAGCACGTCCTCACAGAACCTTTATCTGCTATAGAACGTCCTCACAGAACCTTTATCTGCTTTAGAACGTCCTCACAGAACCTTTATCTGCTATAGCACGTCCTCACAGAACCTTTATCTGCTATAGAACGTCCTCACAGAACCTTTATCTGCTATAGAACGTCCTCACAGAACCTTTATCTGCTATAGAACGTCCTCACAGAACCTTTATCTGCTTTAGAACGTCCTCACAGAACCTTTATCTGCTATAGAACGTCCTTGCAGAACCCTCATGTGCTATAGAACGTCCTCATGGAACCTTTATCTGCTACAGAACGTCCTCACAGAACCTTTATCTGCTTTAGAACGTCCTCATGGAACCTTTCTTGCTATGGAACATCAGAACCATGTAGAACCTTTTAAACTTAGGAATATTTTACCCTTAATTGATCTACTAAACAAGTTGAGTCTTCTAATAGTAAAATGCTAACACTCTCCCTGCTTTAAGTCTTTGTGCTAAGCTATGCTAACACTCTCCCCTGCTTCCAGTCTTTGTGCTAAGCTATGCTAACACTTTCCCTGCTTCCAGTCTTTGTGCTAAGCTATGCTAACACTCTCCCCTGATTCCAGTCTTTGTGCTAAGCTATGCTAACACTCTCCCCTGCTTCCGTCTTAGAGCTAAGCTATGCTAACACTCTCCCCTGCTTCCAGTCTTAGAGCTAAGCTATGCTAACACTCAATTGTCTTGACACAAAAAACATTTTAACTGAAATATTTGTAGTTTTTCATTGAATGTCTCGGGGGTTTAATAGATGGAACCGAGGATCCATGACGTTCTCCTGAGGTGTTACTGAAGACTTCAGATGCGATCACCTCTATTGATTTTCTCTCTGTCTCTGAAACAACAGTTCTTACTTTTCCATCAGCTGACATTGGCTGTCAGAGAGGAGCTGGTCATGTGACCAGCCGTCCTCGTTCATGACCGTATTTGGCCATCTGAGCGCCGCCGAGCTTCAGACTTCTGATTCTGTGGTTCATGACGAGCTGTCAGCATCTCCACCTCAACTTCCTGTTTCATCAGGAATAGAAACGAACACACACATTCTGACCACATCTGCTTCAGATCAGACAGATAC
>NC_135707.1:509706-532206 GCF_964276395.1 Gasterosteus aculeatus
TGTTTTGTTGTTGTTGACAGGTGACTGAATATTTTGTGGTGGTTAACAGGTGACTGAATGTTTGTTTTTGTTGACAGGTAACTGAATATTTTGTTGTTGTTGACAGGTGACTGAATGTTTTCTGGTGGTTGACAGGTGACTGAATGTTTTGTTGTTGTTGACAGGTGACTGAATGTTTTGTTGTTGTTGACAGGTCACTGAGCGTTTTGTTGTTGACAGGTGACTGAATGTTTTGTTGTTGTTGACAGGTGACTGAATGTTTGTTTTGTTGTTGACAGGTGACTGAGCGTTTTGTTGACAGGTGACTGAATGTTTGTTTTTGTTGACAAGTAACTGAATATTTTGTTGTTGACAGGTGACTGAATGTTTTGTGGTGGTTGACAGGTGACTGAATGTTTTGTTGTTGTTGGGTGACTGAATGTTTGTTTTTGTTGACAGGTGACTGAATGTTGTTGTTGACAGGTGACTGAATGTTTGTTTTGTTGTTGTTGACAGGTGACTGAGCGTTTTGTTGTTGACAGGTGACTGAGCATTTGTTGTTGACTGAATGTTTTGTTGTTGACAGGTGACTGAATGTTTGTTTTGTTGTTGTTGACAGGTTACTGAGCGTTTTGTTGTTGACAGGTGACTGAATGTTTTGTTGTTGTTGACAGGTGACTGAGCGTTTTGTTGTTGACAGGTGACTGAATGTTTTGTTGTTGTTGACAGGTGACTGAACGTGTTGTTGCTGACAGGTGACTGAGCGTTTTGTTGTTGTTGGGTGACTGAATGTTTGTTTTTGTTGACAGGTGACTGAGCGTTTTGTTGTTGACAGGTGACTGAGCGTTTTGTTGTTGTTGACAGGTGACTGAGCGTTTTCTTGTTGTTGGGTGACTGAGCGTTTTGTTGTTGTTGACAGGTGACTGAGCGTTTTGTTGTTGTTGACAGGTGACTGAGCGTTTTGTTGTTGTTGACACGTGACTGAGCGTTTTGTTGTTGTTGACAGGTGACTGAGCGTGTTGTTGTTGACAGGTGACTGAGCGTTTTGTTGTTGTTGACAGGTGACTGAGCGTTTTGTTGTTGTTGACAGGTGACTGAGTGTGTTGTTGTTGTTGTTGACAGGTGACTGAGCGTGTTGTTGTTGACACGTGACTGAGCGTTTTGTTGTTGTCGACAGGTGACTGAGTGCTTTGTTGTTGTTGACAGGTGACTGAGCGTTTTGTTGTTGTTGACAGGTGACTGAACGTATTGTGGTTGACAGGTGACTGAGCGTTTTGTTGTTGTTGACAGGTGACTGAGCGTTTTCTTGTTGTTGGGTGACTGAATGTTTGTTTTTGTTGACAGGTGACTGAGCGTTTTGTTGTTGACAGGTGACTGAGCGTTTTGTTGTTGTTGACAGGTGACTGAGCGTTTTGTTGTTGTTGACAGGTGACTGAGCGTTTTGTTGTTGTTGACAGGTGACTGAGCGTTTTGTTGTTGTTGACAGGTGACTGAGCGTGTTTTTGTTGACAGGTGACTGAGCGTTTTGTTGTTGTTGACAGGTGACTGAGCGTGTTGTTGTTGACAGGTGACTGAGCGTTTTGTTGTTGTTGACAGGTGACTGAGCGTGTTGTTGTTGACAGGTGACTGAGCGTTTTGTTGTTGTTGACAGGTGACTGAGCGTTTTGTTGTTGTTGACAGGTGACTGAGCGTGTTGTTGTTGACAGGTGACTGAGCGTGTTGTTGTTGACAGGTGACTGAGCGTTTTGTTGTTGTTGACAGGTGACTGAGCGTGTTGTTGTTGACACGTGACTGAGCGTTTTGTTGTTGTTGACAGGTGACTGAGCGTTTTGTTGTTGTTGACAGGTGACTGAGCGTTTTGTTGTTGTTGGGTGACTGAATGTTTGTTTTTGTTGACAGGTGACTGAGCGTTTTGTTGTTGTTGACAGGTGACTGAGCGTGTTGTTGTTGACAGGTGACTGAGCGTTTTGTTGTTGTTGACAGGTGACTGAGCGTTTTGTTGTTGTTGACAGGTGACTGAGTGTGTTGTTGTTGTTGTTGACAGGTGACTGAGCGTGTTGTTGTTGACACGTGACTGAGCGTTTTGTTGTTGTCGACAGGTGACTGAGTGCTTTGTTGTTGTTGACAGGTGACTGAGCGTTTTGTTGTTGTTGACAGGTGACTGAACGTATTGTTGTTGACAGGTGACTGAGCGTTTTGTTGTTGTTGACAGGTGACTGAGCGTTTTGTTGTTGTTGACAGGTGACTGAACGTATTGTGGTTGACAGGTGACTGAGCGTTTTGTTGTTGTTGACAGGTGACTGAGCGTTTTCTTGTTGTTGGGTGACTGAATGTTTGTTTTTGTTGACAGGTGACTGAGCGTTTTGTTGTTGACAGGTGACTGAGCGTTTTGTTGTTGTTGACAGGTGACTGAGCGTTTTGTTGTTGTTGACAGGTGACTGAGCGTGTTTTTGTTGACAGGTGACTGAGCGTTTTGTTGTTGTTGACAGGTGACTGAGCGTGTTGTTGTTGACAGGTGACTGAGCGTTTTGTTGTTGTTGACAGGTGACTGAGCGTGTTGTTGTTGACACGTGACTGAGCGTTTTGTTGTTGTTGACAGGTGACTGAGCGTTTTGTTGTTGTTGACAGGTGACTGAGCGTTTTGTTGTTGTTGACAGGTGACTGAGCGTGTTGTTGTTGACAGGTGACTGAGCGTTTTGTTGTTGTTGACAGGTGACTGAGCGTGTTGTTGTTGACACGTGACTGAGCGTTTTGTTGTTGTTGACAGGTGACTGAGCGTTTTGTTGTTGTTGACAGGTGACTGAGCGTTTTGTTGTTGTTGACAGGTGACTGAGCGTTTTGTTGTTGTTGGGTGACTGAATGTTTGTTTTTGTTGACAGGTGACTGAGCGTTTTGTTGTTGTTGACAGGTGACTGAGCGTGTTGTTGTTGACAGGTGACTGAGCGTTTTGTTGTTGTTGACAGGTGACTGAGCGTTTTGTTGTTGTTGACAGGTGACTGAGTGTGTTGTTGTTGTTGTTGACAGGTGACTGAGCGTGTTGTTGTTGACACGTGACTGAGCGTTTTGTTGTTGTCGACAGGTGACTGAGTGCTTTGTTGTTGTTGACAGGTGACTGAGCGTTTTGTTGTTGTTGACAGGTGACTGAACGTATTGTTGTTGACAGGTGACTGAGCGTTTTGTTGTTGTTGACAGGTGACTGAGCGTTTTGTTGTTGTTGGGTGACTGAATGTTTGTTTTTGTTGACAGGTGACTGAGCGTTTTGTTGTTGACAGGTGACTGAGCGTTTTGTTGTTGTTGACAGGTGACTGAGCGTTTTGTTGTTGTTGACAGGTGACTGAGCGTTTTGTTGTTGTTGACAGGTGACTGAGCGTGTTGTTGTTGACAGGTGACTGAGCGTTTTGTTGTTGTTGACAGGTGACTGAGCGTGTTGTTGTTGACACGTGACTGAGCGTTTTGTTGTTGTTGACAGGTGACTGAGCGTTTTGTTGTTGTTGACAGGTGACTGAACGTATTGTTGTTGACAGGTGACTGAGCGTTTTGTTGTTGTTGACAGGTGACTGAGCGTTTTGTTGTTGTTGGGTGACTGAATGTTTGTTTTTGTTGACAGGTGACTGAGCGTTTTGTTGTTGACAGGTGACTGAGCATTTTGTTGTTGTTGACAGGTGACTGAGCGTTTTGTTGTTGTTGACAGGTGACTGAGCGTTTTGTTGTTGTTGACAGGTGACTGAGCGTTTTGTTGTTGTTGACAGGTGACTGAACGTATTGTTGTTGACACGTGACTGAGCGTTTTGTTGTTGTTGACAGGTGACTGAGCGTTTTGTTGTTGTTGGGTGACTGAATGTTTGTTTTTGTTGACAGGTGACTGAGCGTTTTGTTGTTGACAGGTGACTGAGCATTTTGTTGTTGTTGACAGGTGACTGAGCGTTTTGTTGTTGTTGACAGGTGACTGAGCGTTTTGTTGTTGTTGACAGGTGACTGAGCGTTTTGTTGTTGTTGACAGGTGACCGTAGAAGACTCTCAGCTGTCTCACCTCACTCGAGATCGCGTGAAGATTCCTCAGAACCGCCGGCTGCCCACCAGAGGTCACCTTCTGGCCGTGGTCAGTTCGATCCTTATGTGCTTCTTCTTCTTTTGACTCAATCTTCTTCGGCACAAGTGAAGTGTGAAGGTGCTTGAACATCTCAGAAAACTAAAGATCTAAAGATGATGAAAGTCAGAAGCTGCTCTCCCTGCGTGTACTGTAGCTTCATGCACAGTGCAGCAGTGAGCCGAACTCCACTGGAAGGAATACGGGAGTCAGGATGTAGCGTCCGAGCTCCAACTGAAACAACACAACTAGCACGATGTATATAAAATACACATGACAATGGAACTGTATGTCGCTCCTCCGCTTCACGTGTAGTGAAACAACAAGCTGCAGTTACAAAGTTATTCTTTACAATCGACAAAGTAATATTAGGGCATTACGCTGTGTTACTTTTGAAGGCTTTAACACGTGAAGGATGGCAGCGGAGGATTTTACTGAGACCATTTATGTAAAACAACACATGCGGCGAACTTACGGTTCCGGGTCAAAGTGCATGTCAACATAACAGCGAATTAATTACACAATTCTAGGCGCCCAGAAGGGGGCGCCATCAAGGGCAGAACAGAAGTAAGTGGACTTGAGTTGAGATAGTTTGTTCTGATCCACCAGGCCTCCTCCTCCTCCGACGGGATGCTGACCCTGGATCTGATTCAGGAGGACGACGTCCACCCCCACCTCGGACCGGACTGCCCCAGGTCCAAGACTGACGGCGCCCTCTCCGCCGAGGCCTCTGGGAAATCCCAGAGCCTCCCTCGGGAGGTGGCGTGGGAGAAGACGGGCCAAACCCCCCAGACGGGAAAGCTCCTGACGCCGGCGGAGAAGAACCGCTGCGCCTCCATGGACGAGATCCTGGCCCATTCTGAGGCCAAGGGCGCCGCCCGCGAGGGCAACGCGGCAATGAGCAGAACCTCCGTCACCCGGCTGCAGGAGTTAATCAGCCAAAAGCTGGAAGAGACGGAGCGGCTGCTGACGGAGGTGCAGGCGGAGGCCAAGGAGCGGGGGAGGGGCGCGGGGGAGGAGTCGACGGAGGCCGAGCGGCTCCTGAGGGAGGCGGAGGTGACGTGGAGTCGTGCTCGGGACGTGTTGGAGGAAGTGAAGGAGCTGAGGGAGTTGTACCGACAACTGGACTCCTCCTCCACTCCCCCCATTCTGCCCCAAACTGAACCGGGGCTGGAGGAGCGTCATGTGGGCCGCAGCGGTCCGGTCCGGTCCGGTCCGGTCCAGTCTGGTAAAGCCCGGTAGATTCTTCTGCGCGTTGGACCTCAGACGAAGCTGCTGGATCCACGTTTAGATCGTCAGGAAACGTTCAGGTTCTGACTTTCCAGGACGGTTTGCAGCACAAAGTGCACTCGATTGGTTTGGGAGAAACGTCTTTAGGGGCTTTGAAAAGTCCTTCAAGATGTTCGTTGGTCAAACGTCTTTAAAATGTGCCAAGACGACGAGTCCAGAGACAAAGAGACAAAAGCTTCCGTTTGGACCTTTTTATTTGAGCCAACATTGATTTGGTTTAAAGAAGACTGAGACCAGTGTTTCCCTCCTCGCTTTACCCCTGGTGGGGGGGGGGGGGTATTGGGGCAGAAGGGCATGTGTGGAACAACAACGAATTCATTCATTCATTTCATTAAAGAAATGTTTGACTTTTTGCACACTTTGAAGGTCTTTTAAAGTCGTTCACTGACCCTGGAGACCTTAAAGACGCTCTCAGCTGAACTCTTCTTGCTTCTGGACTCAGTTCAGGAGGTTCAGGTCCACCAGGATCCTCCTGAACCAGTAACGACACACTCATTGGATTCTATGCAGCACTGAAGAACTCTTCCTTCCTTCTGGGTGTAAAACCTAATTTACGTTTCTTTTTGGGTCATTTCTCATTATTTTTACTTTTATGCTCAATCAAACCATTTACAGCGTTTTTAAGTCTCGCTGGATGAAAGGCTGGTTTCCTGCTCAGAGGCACGTCGGCAGGTCAGGTGACCTTTTTCTTTTTGCTTAAATCCTTTATGTCAATTTTTACATGAAGATTATTTTTGTATAAAACAATAAGACCTTTGTACTTTTACAGCTCCCTGTGAAAAACCCCAAAGGAAATCATTTTAAAACCTCGTCTTTCATTCTTGAACTAAACAATAAATGAAAAATACAAAAAAATGACTTTATAACTTTCAGGCCAGAAGATTCTAGTTAAAAGAAGTAAGTTCTTTATACTTAAACCCTGTTTAGACGTGTTTGTTTAGTTCAGCAATGAAACATTGTTTTCCTTTTATTATCGTTAGAAAATGAATTTTAATTGTTGTTTCTCAGAAGGAAAATAATTCTGTTGTGTGATTACTGTTCAGTTTGGTACGACTTATAAATCAAATCCTTTTACGTTCTTTATTTTGATACTAAAGAGCACAAAAGTCAAATGATCACATTGTTGCACTTTATTACAACGTTTCTAAACATTAGTGTGAACTGATGAACAACAGAGAAATGACATTTTTATTTCCCATAAAGTGCTTCTGTTCCTCGATGAATGTCTTTACTGATCGTCTCCCCTCGCTGTGCATCCTGGGTGGCAGCCAAAGGGGATTATGGGGGATGTAGTCCAGCGGGGATTCATACAAAAATTAATAAAAACCTTTATCTGAACCTGGATCAGTGTGATGTCATCGGACTGAGAGCCAGCAGGCTTTAACTGTGTATATATATATACATATATATATATAAATATATGTACTTTATGTATGTATACACACACACACACACATGTATACACGCGAGCTGTATCTACACTATGATGACATCAAACCGGTGACATCGTGTCATTTCTCAGACAAACTTGATGTCTCCTCATTGTTGAGCGTTTGAAGCTGTCACTCATCCGCTCGGTCCAACAGGACCAATGTGCGTCTCGTCCGACCCGAACGCAACACAAGCGTCCTCTTTCCTCAGCAAGGTTCCTCGCTGAAGGAAAGGAAGTGAAGAACTGCGCGTCTCACCGCGTGGACAAAGGAACTAAGAGCGGCGCCATCTTGATCTGTAAGAAGAACAAACTAATATACATGATTTATTTTTATTTATATAAATTTAAATAAAAGACGAAAGCATGTTGAGATGATCCGCAGGGCTCTCCCGCTCAGGGACTCAGGAAGGAGCTGGAGACCAAACTCCAGCAGAAGAAGGAGGTGTGGAGACAACAGGGGGACGCGTAATAAATAAAAGCCTTAAAAGCCAAAAAACGTATAAAGGAGAGATAAGGAAGATAAACTTGTTTCATTTAATTTAGGAAGATACGCTTCTCCTCCAGAGCATCATACATTTCAGGCTGAGAGAAGAACCTTTTACGGTTCATTTTAAATTCAAATTAAATCAGTTAATGTATAATAATAATTTATAATTACTCTCAGCTGAAAGTAATATTACAATCTTAATTCAGAGGAGATTCCTCAATAAAACCACAACCCATCTATTAACTTGTATACAAGGACTTTTTTTCTTGCAGAGGATACGAGATATTTTAACTAAGACATTAGAGAATCTGTCCACTGCAGCAGCTTGATGTCTCAGTATCTCGCTGTGGGTTCAGAATACGAGTGATGTGTTCAAAGGCTGAGCAGGAAGCAGCTGACTGCACTGGAACAGGTGGAGGACGAGTCGACTAACGGTTGGAGATGTTCTCCTGCAGCGTTGGAACAGTGAAGACGCTGGTGAAGAAGAGGCCCCTTAATGGTCTTCAGTAAGACCAAACAGATCCGCCCGTAACGCGTCTTCAGGTACCCAGGAAACCGCTATAAAAAAGTACTACTATTGTCTTGAACTTTACTGCTGTTATTGTATTGTGTATATATTGTGCATTGTACTTCCTGTGTACAAGTACAACCACACCTGCTGCTACACACAAATGGGGGTGAATAATCTATTAAACGATCTCTGATACAACTGATCTAAAGTTTCCTTCAAAGCTTTCAGTGGTCAAGCAACTTTATATTGATTAGTTGGGTTTTATTGATCAGTATAAAATATCAATGAGGGTTTTTCTGCATAGAAAAGACACAACGTTGATATTTCATGTTTTTATTGAAAAAAACTCAAAACAGCGACACAAGAAGAAGTAAAAATATAAAATAAACCAATTCAACTTTCACACCTACAGAAACCACTATGTACAAAGACCAGGACCCACAGGGGGACAGAGACCAGGACCCACAGGGGGACAGAGACCAAGACCCAGAGGGGGACAGAGACTGGGACCCACAGAGCGACAGAGACCAGGACCCAGAGGGGGACAGAGACCGGGACCCAGAGGGGGACAGAGACCGGGACCCACAGAGCGACAGAGACCGGGAGAATCAGAGACCCGCAGACCAACCGGTTGGGATGTTTTAAATATCTTCCCAGAGTGCACTGCTGCCACATGGAGCAGAGCGCCAAGGCTCATGGGTAATGTAGTTGCTGTTTTAACGGACCAGTACAAGTGAGCCTCTGGGTTTCTGGTCTGTGATGATTATTAACAACAAAATGCAGATTAATGTTTGCTTAATGTTAAAGAGACAGGAAGTAGAACATGGGTAGTACTCTGAGTACTCCAGTAGAAGTACGTGTCCCGTTTCCTGAGGCAGAATATCAGTATTGATCTGTGATCTGATCACGCGCTCCGTTTCCTGTCCGTCTGTGGGGTCAGAGGTCACTAGAGTGAGGGGGTTAAAACTATTCATCGTCGTCATCGTCACCATCATCCTCTGCATCTCTCTTCCTCTTCTCCCCCTGAACATCTGCACCATCCACATCTGTGAGAAAGGGAGATTTCCAAAACAAAGCGTCTATATCAGATTTTCAGATTAAGAGTCTATAATGCTAAAGTGCTTTCAATTTAATAAAGAAAAAAAAAATCCCCAAAACAGAAAATATGAAAAAGTAGAAATTGTATTTTGTGTACAAAATAAAGAGCCGTTGAATCATTTTTAATGATGTTGCACTTTTAAACACAAACCTCCTCCTTCTTCCTCCTCCTCCTCCTCCTCCTCTTCCTCCTCTTCTACGTAGTCTCCATCATCTTCCTCATCCTCAGAGGAAAAGAGCACAGCGACATCACAGGACGAAGAGCGCAGCGACATCACAGGACGAAGAGCGCAGCGACATCACAGGACGAAGAGCGCAGCGACATCACAGGACGAAGAGCGCAGCGACATCACAGGACGAAGAGCGCAGCGACATCACAGGACGAAGAGCGCAGCGACATCACAGGACGAAGAGCGCAGCGACATCACAGGACGAAGAGCGCAGCGACATCACAGAACGAAGAGCGCAGCGACATCACAGGACGAAGAGCGCAGCGACATCACAGGACGAAGAGCGCAGCGACATCACAGGACGAAGAGCGCAGCGACATCACAGGACGAAGAGCGCAGCGACATCACAGGACGAAGAGCACAGCGACATCACAGGACGAAGAGCGCAGCGAAATCACAGGACGAAGAGCGCAGCGAAATCACAGGACGAAGAGCGCAGCGAAATCACAGGACGAAGAGCAGCGACATCACAGGACGAAGAGCAGCGACATCACAGGACGAAGAGCACAGCGACATCACAGGACGAAGAGCACAGCGACATCACAGACAACTCACCTGGATTCCCTCCTTCATCAGGTACGACAGGCCGACCTCCTCCTCTCCCTCAGAGCTGTCAGCATCTTCATCATCTTCATCATCATCATCATCATCGACTCCATGTGGACCAGCGACATCATCGTCATCTGAAACAAAAAACATTCAGAATCAAACGTCGTCTCCTCGGTGTGAAGCCTTCAGCAGTAATCAGTACACAAACCCACAAATACAAACACAATCAATTCTACGAAAAAAGTAAATGGATGATAAATAATATTTTAGTTGTATTTTGTAAGACGGAAAACCAACCGAAACACGTGAAAATAAAAATGGTGAAAAAACTCACAGCGCTAAAAACCGTGTGACTGTAAATATCGATAACGTCTCACGGTGTGTCGACACCAACGAGGTCCGCGGAAAAACAATACGATTTCGCATGTTTTCATTTTTTTTGCACATTACACCAACCAGTGACTAAGCCACTGCATGCAGCCTGCACGCAATGACTGACAGGAGGCGGGGCTTAGAGCGCGTGCTCACAGCGAGGGCCTGCAGGGGGTTATAGATAAATACACCAGTATCGTGTGTGTTGTACTGAATTCTGCGATCACAGCGTGGGTTAGATATTCACAGCAGGCCGAGTATCACGAGAATATCACACGATCAAATAATCCTCCTGTCTGCGCGTCGCTGTACAGAAGTGGCGGTTCTACTGAGAGCTACGGGGGTTCAGATGTCCGTTACCGGTGTCAGCCTCTGAGTCCGGCGCCTCGTTGTCCTCGTGGTCGTACCCATCCAGGAAGGTGAGCTGAGGAAGCAGCTCGAAGACGGCGTCCGTGTAGTCGTCCAGCGTGGAAACCTCACAGCTGTAGAGGTACAGACTCTTCAGGTTCTTCAAGCTCTTCTGCAGAACCCAGACGACAAAAACATCTAAGGACAAAGCCCGATGGAGAACGCATGGTAACACCCCGCACCCCGTAACAGTGGAAGAAAGCAACACTATTATGTGTGTTGCGTTCAGGGTCCACAATAGTGTTTGTGACAGCTTTGAACCCGAGGACGCTCAGCATCACATGATGTCAGAGGAACTCACCAGCGGCTCGATGCTGCTCAGCTCTTTGATCTTGTTGCCGCTCAGGTTCAGGTACGCCAGGTTGGGACACGTCTCTGCCAGCGCCTCCAGATTTCCTGTGATGGTGTTGTCACTCACTTCCAGCTACACGCACACGCACACGGCAATAAATGGCATCTGATTCTGAATACCGACGGACACAAAGACAAGCACAGGCAGCGTTTGCATTGAGGGAACAGGAAGCGCGGCGCCAACCTTGCGTAGCTTGGGCAGAGAGGGCAGCTTGGCGAGTGACGAGAGGCCGATGTTCACCATGCTGAGGACCTCCAGCGCCACATACTCCTCCGACAGACCCTCCACCTCCCCGTCACTGGAGCGACAGTTATCCACCACCAGCTCCACCACCTGAACAACAACAACGACGGGTCATGTGACCACGCCTCCACGTCATCCAGCAGCAAACACGGTTCTTTAAAACCTGCTCCTTAATGTGAAAAATATATTTGGCATTTTTAGCAACGTTTATAAGGAGACACAAATGCTACAATGCACACATTCTCCCTGTAAATGACACAAAAGTGCATTGTGAGAGACTCCAGACAGGCCCAGTGCTCACAATAGCATATTTACCTTATTAGCTTGTACCTATAATTGTTGATCAGTTCCATAGCATGTTAGCTAACTACCAATTGACTGCTTAATTATAATTCTTTATTTTTTTAAATATCTGAGGATATGAAATGTGTTATGTGTGCATTACTTTTACAAACAGAAATATGTGGCAAAGAACAAACAAATCTAAACCAACAAATGTCAAATCATATTTTTTGCAGAGCTGGAGTCAATTTGAGTAACGTTACTTTGTTTTCTACGTGATGACGCTGTTTTACGTATTTAACTTTTAGCATCACGTCGACAGACGGTCTGTCCTGGGGGGTCACTTCCTGCCTGCGTCAGCAGCGCCGGCGCTCCTGTTGCCGAGCAACCTGCTGTTTGACAGCAAAAGCCTTCAAAGCCAAAACAATTACAAAGTACAGGAAAAGAAGATCTTATTTTATTGTATTGAGGAAGAAAAGCTTCTCCTCCGGAGCATGAAATATTCCAGCCTGAGAGAAGAACTTGAACACAACTAAATGTAAAGTTAGTTTATAATCACACAACAAAACAAAAGGAGCAAAACAAGTTCAGTTTCCTTCTGTATTTATTCTGTAACGTTACTGACAGAAAGTGATATTTCAGGTTCGTTTGTTATAAATGTGTGTTTGTACTTTGATGTTCAGAAGAACAGAACATGGACCCGGGTCCTGAATAAATTAAATCCCGCACTGCATGCTGGGATATGCTGGTCCGCAAAGGACAGGTCGGATGTGTCCTCCAAACGGCTCCTGGAGGACTGCGTCCCTCCACCGCGTTCGAGGACGACGGTTGGGACGGACGAGTCGCAGCGGAAGTGACGTATGCGTCCTGAAGGAGGCCGCCGAGCGGCTTTGAGACTCGGCTCGTCCTCCAGCACTGCGCGTGCGTAGAGGAGCGACAGGCACGCGCAGCGGCTGCGTGCGCGCGCATCCCCCACAGCGACGAGCTGCTGTCGGTCGGATCCTCTTCACGTTTAACGATCTCTTTTGAACAGCGGAACGTGGTTTATCGTCCCTTCAGAAAACACTTCTTAAAACGTTATCAGGCACGATCGAACCTGGATGTCCGCTTAATTCCATCCATAAAAACACCATAATCTAAATATAATCAAATCACTACTGTTTGAGTCAGGATGAGAGGAATGGATCAGCAGGACCGGAAAGATAGTAAAAACGGATAAAATCGTGCCGGTGCACAGCATCACTGAAACAACGTAAATGTGTAACAGACAACGCAGATTAGAGAATGAAGTCTGGTTGGAGTCACCATCAGATTAGAGGCCAAACCAGGTGTAAGAAGGTTAAAATGGCAGCCAGCTCGCCCGCGCAGGGAACCGGACTGCTTCGAACTAACGTGACGGATGCTGGGTTTTTATCAACGGACCAGCGTGATGCCGAAGTAATAACGCAATGATGCCAATTCGTAAAAAGTAACGACACGTATTGTTAGTTTCGTCCTGGCCAGGTCAAGAAGACAGTGTCTCAAAAGGACTGGTTTTCTCAATGGAGCGCTGATCGTTTGGACGTCAGGGATGACAGCGGGAGCATCTCAACGCTGATTGGTCTTCGCCACACAGCGTCACGACAATTTCCCCCCGAGTTGAAGACGTTCCAAGTCACGCGAATAAGGCAAATTATGTGAATTCGCGCCACCCGACGTTAGCCTGTTAGCTCGTATACTAGCAAGAGAATGGGAAGTCCTCCGCGATGGAGCCCGGGGGGAAGTTCAAAATGTCGGAAATAAAACGCCGTCACCGTGTCTCCGTCCTCCTCCGCCTCCATAGAGCGACCGCTTCAATAGTAAGAGTGGTAGTTCACTCACGTCCGCTGGGTTCCTGTTCCTCAGCTCCAGGCTGATCCTCTTCTTCATCTCCATGCTGGAGCCCGAACAGGAAATAACAAACGGCAGTAACAAAGGAAACAGAAAATAAAAGTCTGCGTCTTCCTCCAGTAGATATCAGAAAAAATCTAAACGGCCATGTTCCCTGTCGCCCGACCTCCACAACGGGACCACGCCCCCTTTATAAAAGGAATATTCATACATCTGCAGACCCCGCTCTGCCATTGGTTTGATGCTGAGCCAGTCATTGTGCCCCGCCCCCTACAGCTCATTATCCAACAGCCATTGTTTATAACCAGCAGGGTGTTGCTTCCTTGTAACCAATGAGAAGGCGAGGATGAAACATTTAAACTTTATACACGCCCACTCTTTGTCCTCATTGGCGCCATATTTTACAAACGCCTAAAAGTACACTTTTAGTACCAGTTGTATTGTTAGCTAGTAGTTGTGGTATAATGAGTATTGATACGTGTACCAGTAATATTGTTGAAGTACTGCCGGTAGTGAGCTAGTAGTTGTGGTATAATGAGTATTCATACGTGTACCAGTAGTATAGTTGTAGTACTGCAGGAAGTGAGCTAGTAGTTGTAGTACAATGACTAGTGATAATAGTACCGGCATAATTGTTGTACTGCAGATTGTGATCTAGTAGTTGTAGTACAATGAGTAGTGATACTTGTACCATTAGTAAAGTTGTAGTACACCAGGAAGTGAGCTAGTAGTTGTAGTACAATGAGTAGTCATAATAGTACCAGCATAATTGTTGTACTGCAGATTGTGATCTAGTAGTTGTAGTACAATGAGTAGTGATACTTGTAGTGTAGTACTGTTGTACAATGAGTAGGACAGACGTCTTTGAAGGTCCATCTCAAAATAGAGCTGAATTCACCTCTTCAGACTCTCCACTAACACACTAACTAACTGCAGCACTTACATTGGACTTATAATGGTTCTTATCTACAGCAAGTTGTAAACTGGCTTATTTGATGAAATCACACTTTCTTGTTCTTCTGAGTTTGTACCCTATGGTTGAATACACTTACTGTAAGTCGCTTTGGATAAAAGCGTCAGCTAAATGACATGTGATGTCATGTAATGAATAGATGGTGTAAATGACCACTAGCAGTGTTTCTATTTTGATGATCCTGTTTCCTACTTTGATTTTATGTGACTTATTTTGACATCATACTATCTGCACACGTGATTAATCGCTCGCGCTTACATTTGTTCAATAGATGACACGAGAAGCCACGTTACAAGACAATGCAGGTTTAGAGCCAAAGATTTAAAAATATGGCTGTAACCTTAACTCAAGTGTTATATCATTCAGTGTTTGGATTAGCTTTGGCAGTAAACGTTTGAGAATGATTTATTAAGTTGCTAGCTAGCTCTCTAACGTCTAAATTAAGATACTTAAGGGTCGTCGTGGCGCAGAAGCACAAGGTTGGTGGTTCGATTCCAGGCTGCCCGATGTTCCATGTCGAAGTGTCCCTGAGCAAGACACCTGACACCCTAATTGCTCCCCGGGCAAAAATGTGAAAAAGCCATGGGTTTAAAGTGTAATGTAAGTCGCTTTGGATAAAAGCGTCTGCTAAATGACATGTAATGTAATGTAATGTAATAATGGCGGCGACCTTCCCTGGATTACCATTTATAGCAGCCTTTGATATGCAGAGCGAGGTATGTGGTTCATTGTAATTGCATTTCATGTGATTTCATTTCCTATAATGACTGTTGCCTGCTAAGCTGTTATCCATGTATGCTAAAGTGCATTTGTCAAAGGATTATTTTGTATCTGGCTAAATTTCCTTTGTTGTTTCCCTTTTTAGTTTTCACCGTGTTGGTCCTATGCACTCGTCTGAATTAAAGTACACCTGTCTGGATACACTCCCAAGCCTGTGTATTCCAAGTTCAAGGGATGCTACAGATATTCAAGTGAAATCAAAATATATTTATTTGTAACAAGACCAAGTGAAGTCACAACTTGAATCACATAAATAGCATTTGATCCAAGTGTCCTTGATGATGAGAGCTGTTTAAATGATTCCTCCATTGGCCCCTTTAGCATAGGAAGGAGCTTCAATGTTTCCTTGATTCTCTTCTTTAGCATAGCGAAAGATGTTTCAATGATTCCTTTGTTAGCTCCTGTATTATAGAAAAGGTTAGCATGGGAAATATGGTTCAATGCTTAATGTATAAGCTCCGTTAGCATAGGAAACACTATAAACACATCATGATGTGGAATTTGTACTTAACGAAGCAAAAGAAGAAGAATTAATAAGTCGGGACCCAGGATGGAGCCCTGAGGAACACCACAAGATGGTCCTTTTCAGACTCTACCTGTACTAAAAGACTAACACATTTTAGCACTTAAATTGTACTTAAGTAGTAAGTAGTAGGCTCATTTTCGAGCCTCACAGCCTCAATGGCAAGGCTCATGGTTCTCTGGTGCAGTGTTTTTCAACCAGTGTGCCGTGAGAGGCTGTCAGGTGTGCCGTGAAAAAAAAACATTTTTTACATACTGTCACTTCATTGGTGAAAAAAAAGAGCCAACTTGTGTGTGTGTGTGTGTGTGTGTGTGTCGTAGCGCGGTTGGTGGTATGAAGGCTCAATACTCCCCTCTGCCTGTGGGTGGCGCTACGCAGCGTCATTAATAGGCAGATTTGCTGAGGTGACAATTTAAAAAAGTGAGATGAAGAGATACTGGGCATAAAGCCGGTGCCATCTTGGCATTAGGATGATGTTAAGTTTAATAAAACACAGCAAAGAGAACTCGCGTTTCCCTGATTTCTTAGAGGATATTATGCTCATGCTGGAACTATGTTAGGGATTGATTTTCATATCATTTCTGGTAGTTGGTTTGCCGTGAGATTCTTTGTGTCTTAAGTGTGCCTTGACGCAAAAAAGGTTGAAAAACACTAATCTGGTGGATGATTCAATACAGCATGATTTAATTAGTAAATGATAGTCCAATTAGACTATACTGCACGCTCAAAACGACTACAAAACGAATTGTTTATTAAGGCTGCTCACTGTGAGCAGCCTTAATGCTTAATAAACAAATACTAACCAGCTTCTGATCGCCTTCTTAATACCTCATTTTGTTATTGTATTTATATTATGTGTATCCATTGTTTCGCTTTGAAAGGCTCCTGTTTAAGCATTTATTTGTTGCACTTTTTTGTTTGATAATGAAAAGTATTTTTCCCTGACTAAACTTGTCATTTTTTGCTGAACATAATAATTGTATTCTTAAGAGCACTTAATGATTTAACAGTATAGGTGAGGTTTCAGTTAAGAATTAGTTGAATACCGTTGTAATCAAAATGTCAATCAACCTAAATTGGTCTTAAACGCAGGTGTATTAATTAGGCTATATGTTGGTCCATAGACGCTCATTGAGGCACAGCAACAGTTTTCTGGTTGAATGTTCAGCTCAAGTCTAGAAGGCCCCTCAAGTCATGAGCAGATGAACATGAATGAGAATAAGTTCAGGCAGACCACCCAAAAATACACTGGAATGCATGAAATAACCTCTACGTAAACCAACACGTCCTGGGGGGAACCTTCAGCTGTGTCTGCTGCTCAGAATGTAACCAGTGTCCATCTCCAGCAGGCACCCGATCAACCACCAGAAAGCAGCGTACAACGCGGAACTACGCCAAGTGAATTACAATCTGCTGATATATGAGCTGCGTGCGCGGCAACATGTTGGTCACCCGACAAAATCTCACTCCGAGGTTTTTTGAAAGGTTGTCAGCTCTGTGATGCTGCGCTCATCTGATGGTCTGAGGCTGTTCAGAACCGACCAACAAGCGGTGGCCTGGGGGTGGAGCTTATGAACCCCACTGATTGGCCGTCCCGTGAGCAAAGCCCCGCCCACCCGAAGCCCACAGAGGAGGCGCGGCTGTGTCAGACCACGTGGTCTGGTGAAGCACCTGGTCGAGCAGCCGCAGCGCTCGATGCAGGTGGACCTCCAGCCAGCAGGGTGTGTCCTTGATGCTCTGACGTGGGTTGTCGGACCCCCAACCTTTGACGAAGCTCAGGCGCACGATGCACAACCGCCGCAGGTCGTCCGCGCCGACGTCTGCTGACGAACACACACCTGGGGAAGACAGGTCGGAGCTTTATTCGGCATACTTGGGTTAGAGGAGGAACCAACACAGGCAGGGACAGTTTAAACACAGGTTTGGTCAGACTGTCAGAGACGCCTGACGTCTGCACGCAGAGAGGCTCCAACAGCAGTTCTCTGCCAACGAGTCTACATCAGGCCTCCGACAGACCACCAGCTACGAGCCCAAAGCCCCCCACTTCATGCACCACGTCCGCCTGGATAACGAGCTGACAGACTTCTGCTGACGCTTTGACCGAGAGAGGAGCCGCCCTGAGCTCCTCCTCAGCCTTCACACCCCACAACCCCATCCGCCTCCTCATCGACGCCTCGCTCTGTTCCCCAGAGGGACTTAAATCACAGAGCCCCTGGACTCGCTTTCTCCCTCCATCCTGAAGCATTGTGCTGATTGCTGGAGACCTGCCATGTGCTCCTTTCTCATCCCCGTTCCCCTCAAAACAAGGATCACGGGACGTAATGATCACAGGACCGTCGCCAAGACGTCTGTGGTGATGAAGTCCTTTGAGCACATTGTCCTGTCCCACCTCAAAAGCTTAACTGACCCCCTGCAGTTCGCCTACAGAGCCAACAGGACGACGCTGTCAACATGGCCCTCCACTACATCCTCCAGCATCTGGACTCCCCAGGAACCTACGCCAGGATCCTGTTTGTGGACTTCAGCTCTGCCTTCAACACCATCATCCCGTCTCTGCTGCAGGACAAACTCTCCCAGCTGCACCGCCCGACTCCACCTGCATGTGGATCACAGACTTCCTGTCTGACAGGAAGCAGCACGTGAAGCTGGGGAAACATGTCTCAGCCTCTCGGACCATCAGCACCGGTTCCCCCCAAGGCTGCGTTCTTTCCCCTCTGCTCTTCTCCCTGTACACCAACAGCTGCACCTCCAGCCACCAGTCCGTCAAGCTCCTGAAGTTCGCCGATGACACCACCCTCATTGGACTGATCTCTGGTGGGGACGAGTCCGCCTACAGGTGGAGTCTGACCATCTGGTGTCGTGGTGCAGTCAGAACAACCTGGAGCTCAACGCTCTGAAGACAGTGGAGATGGTTGTGGATTTCAGGAGGAACAGAGCCCCACCCTCCCCCATCACCCTGTGTGACTCCCCCATCACCCCGTGTGACTCCCCCATCACCCTGTGTGACTCCCCCATCACCCTGTGTGACTCCCCCATCACCCCGTGTGACTCCCCCATCACCCTGTGCGACTCTTTATCGGTTTATATTGTTAATTCCTGCTCGTATATTTTTATTTTACTTTACTATGTTATTCTCATATTGCACCAGTCAAATTCCTCTATGTGTAACATACGTGGCAATAAAAGGCTTCTGGTTGTGATACTCACGGCCTGCAGGGGCGATGCCCCCCACGCTGCCCGACCCCGGAATCGCACCAACAACTGCTGTTGCCTGCTGCTGCATCTGCCTGTGACACTGCCTCAGGTCAAAGACCTGGAGAGACAGACAGGTCAGGGAGGGAGAGACAGATAGACAGGTCAAAGGTCAAAGACCTGGCGAGAGGGGCGGTTATTACTGTCGTCATAAACCAGCATTACCGTGGTTTAACTATTTTGTGCGCTATTTGCCGTCCCTCCGTAACGCCAGTAACACACTCAGTTAAATTCCAGTGATTGTAACTGGATTAAAAAAAGACTTTGTTACATCCTCGTTAGCGCTAAAAGTAGTGGGATTACAGTGACGCGTTGCTCCAAACACTGCTTACAGACTAAGACTCACTAATACACCGAGCTGTGTAGCGTCAAAGCCCGGTTGAATCAGTCAGCTAACTAGCAGCTGGCTGGCTAACTAGCAGCTGGCTGGCTAACTAGCAGCTGGCTGGCTAACTAGCTGGTCGTATCTGCATAACGCAGGAAGTCGTCTACCTTGACGTAAGCTCCGGGGTGGATCTTATGGACTCCGTCTCCGGGGGCTCGGCCCGCCTCGCGGTCCAAGTACCAACTCTGGACGAACAGCGCGTGGTCACTAAGGCAACGCATCCACACGTCCCCGTCCCCACGGCTCTCCAGCTGCACCCCCCGGCCGACGTGGAGCCTGCGTGCAACCCGGATACAGAAGGAGGCTGTGAGACGTTGCGTCTCCTCACAGCGCTGGCGCCGGCGCCGGGGCGGCGGGTCACCTGGCTTGGTGGCTGGACGAGGTGCGGTGGACATTACTCAGCTGCCCCAAACAGAGACGGTCTCCGCCTGAAGGATCCACGCAGCCGTCCATGGTGACCACAGCGCAGCTAGACTGGACCTGAAACATCTCCCCGACCTGCACATCCAACTCAAAGTAGCAGATGGAGCCCCAGAACTCTGGATCGGGGACAGGACAGAGACAAAGGGAGACAGAGACGGTGCGTGGACATCATGATAAATAAATAAAGCAATGACTTCCACACACAAAGACGTGACTCTCCAGGTCGTCTTCAACAGAACACGTGACTCCACTTGTTGTTCTGGGTTGAATCGCTCTGCAACACACGCAGGACTTTACAACCAGGAAGTGAAAGAAAAGGAACCTTACTGTGTAAAAGAAACTTCACAGTCCGTCCATCAGTCGCCCTTTGATGTAATAGTTTATTGGTTCTAAGGACAAATGTCCACTACGTTCATACTATGAAGAGAAATGGATCCCAGTGAGCTCATGAACCTGAAGCTTCACTAAGTCAGTAACACTACAGAATAAATACACACGACTGAACATCTACTTGTCTTTTGTTGAGTGTGATTATGAACCAACTTGACACTTTGTTGAGTGTGGATATGAATCAAACTGTACATTTAGTAGTGTTTTATGGAGCAAACAGGAGGAGAACGATGTGACATCCAGCTGCTGCAGCTTGGACTTATTCTGTAAGAAGTTAGTTAAAATAACTCATATCACCATATCACTCCTAGCTGAAAGAACACGGCTTAACTCATATCATTTGGATTTAAAATAACCAGAAAATGTGTATGTTGCTAAATGAAATGAAATAAGATGTTGTTCTCTATCTGTACTTCAAAGGTTTTTCTGGTTTTAATGCTCGCAGTGGAGGTAAATGTGATGACGCAGGCAGGAAGTCCGCTCGGTTCAGCCTGTTGGAGGACCAGCCGAGGTCTACTGCCAAGGTCCTGCAAGGATGCAGCCCCATGAAATGAGACACAACTCGTGTCCAATCAGCTGCACCTTCCCAGTGTATTGAAACCATGCGTGTTCTGCGTGTTCTGCGTGTTCTGCGTCTCCTTGTCGGTTCGTCTGCGGTTTTGCGTGTTTTCAGTCCCTCGTGTGTTCTTGACCTTTTCCTGTGTGACCCTCACTAGGCTGAACAGATCCAGGCCTCGGGCCTACTTGCTCCTTACTTGGAGTCATTTTGAGTCTGCGCTATAGTCTTATTCCCGGCTGGACGCCGAGACATATTTAGAATTTTTCTGAACTGAAATTCTTTGTGAATGACGAGACTTTAAAATTTATTTTGAAAAAGCACAATTTTCTTTAAAGTGAGACATTTTTAAAAGTACGGCAATTTTGAAATTGGAGAAGTTTTGAAAAAGGAGACAGTTGGACAGAGTTGGTACCGGGGTGCTTGGACACTGGTTGTAGATACGGGGAAGAGCTGTGGTGCTGTGACCCTGTGACCTGCGCGGTGACCCTGCAGGAGCCTGCAGGAACAAACAAACAAACAAACAAACAAACATACTCAGTATACTTTACCACGGAACAGTGACACACTACTGCTGCGGTGATTGGGATATTCGTCATGATGTCATACAGAATTGACAGTTGGAGGCGTGTTGATGAGGATCTAATGGAGGCTGGTGGTGGCTCCGCCCTCTCAGTCCTGTTGGGCTGTAGGGGGCGGAGTTGTTACCTGGCCAGGTGGCTGCAGAGACACACAGGACGAAGGTGAATATCCGTCTCTACGTTACTGCTGCTTCTACTACTACTACTACTACTACTACTACTACTACTACAATAGCTGCTACTGTTATTACTGCTAATTCCACTAGTACTACTAGATGTGTCCCTACTACTTCTACTCCACTAATACAACTATTTTAACAGAACAGACTTCTTGTATTAACTGTTACTCCTCATGTGTTGCCAGCTGTACTACAGTTTTTACCTCTACTGTACTACAGTGCAGGTGTGTTTGCTCACTTTTGGGGGGGCTGCTGCAGTCGGGCTGCTGTGCGGAGGTGGGATTGTGAGGGTGGAGGGGCTGGGGGTGGTGAGAGGGGGAGGTGTGGCCTGCATGGTTCTGGGGTTGGGGGGTCTGACGTAGGCCGGGGTCATCGCTGCAGACCCCCCCACTGCCCCTCCCACAACCGACAGCCGACCGCGGCGAAGCCGCCATGTGCCTGCTGCCTGCAAGACACAGCGCAGGACATTCGACGAAAACTCACCTCAATACAGAGATGGATGCGCCCTTATTTTGAAAATAGAGTCCGCAGGACAAAATTTTTTAAAATCCTGTTTGAATCGTGACATTAACTGATTTAAAAGATTATTTAACTATTATTGGCTTTCAGTTAAATCCTTCTTTTGTTTCAATTTTATTATTATAATACAAATTTTCAGTTGGTATTCAAAGATAGATGTGTGACATTTCAAACTAATATTTTTGTAATGTTGTTTATTTGACGCGTAAAGAGAGGTTGCGTGCGTCAGGGTCTAGTTTGCAGCTGTAATGACCCTGGAGGATCAGCGGACATGCGCGATTCTTTCTCAGCGCGGACGGAGACGCGTTGTCTCCGCTCTGACGGCTCTGTGAGACGCTGAGGACAGGAAGTGCAGAGAGACGGACGAACGGAGGTAAATCGAGCCGCTGTAGAGATCAACGCTGATTGGCTGATTGCAAAGATCACAACGTCATCGTTTGTCCTCGTCTCACTGCGACCTCAGAAACGCTTGCGGGTCAGTTGATGAATGAGTGGACGAGTCATCACGACGTCTCTTGTTACATTAAGACGTTTTGAAACCACCAGTTCAGTGATTTGGCCGTTGCCATCTTCTAATCAGTGAGGTAGAGACCTGTCAATCAGCGTTAGGCCCCGCCCTAAAGCGTCCCCTGCTTTATGGTCTGTTTGACTCTAAATGGACCATCATTTACTACATGAACATCACGCTGCGTTGAAGACTTGAGCTTTAAACCTTGTTAGAATAACAAGGTTGGTCTCTTTGTAATTAGG
>NC_135707.1:537206-609706 GCF_964276395.1 Gasterosteus aculeatus
ATGTCGTCTCCCGTCTACCTGTAGCTTCTCTCAGGTGTTGGTAGACCAGAGGAGCCGGTCCAGAAGTGTAACCTTTGACCCGGTCATGCTGCGGCAGCAGGAGGGGTGCGTCCCCCCACAGACGCTGCTGCTGGTGGAGACGCAGAGGTCACGGTCGCTCCGCCTGCCGGTGAGTCACACAGGTGTAGATGTGGGAGGGGTTTCTCCAGGTGTGCACAGCTCCTCCCTGGTTAACCCTCTGATCCCCGTCCTGACCCGTCTGTGGGGCAGCGCTCCGGGAGGGGGAACGTCTGGACTCGACTCGGCTGGCATCAGGGCACGTCCAGACCTCCAGGCTTCTGGAGCTTCATGAACAAGTACAGGTGGAGAACCAGCTTCGCCTCCACCTGCAGAAGTGAGTACCTGGTGGTAGTTTTTGTTGCCTTCTTCGCCTGTAGCTACACCTGTACATGTGCCTCCTGTTCAGAACCAGGAAACATTCACAGACGACTCAGGAAGCGTCGCCTTGTGAGGATGACAAAGATCCACAAAATGATCAGTAAGTGGATCAAACGTACTTAATACTGTCCCACCTGTGCTCCCACCTGTGCTCACGCTCACTGCGCTCTGAGGGGCTCAGTCTTCATCACGTATGGGACGCAAACATGCGCAACATGTCATTCATGTACCCTTTTCAGGACGAACACACCTGCAGATGGGCGGGGTCATTTCCTCTGGGAGGCGGTGCATGAGCAAAGGTTGCATTCCGACGAAGCAGCAGCTGGACGCACAGCTGGACGAGTACATGTCCATGACCAAGAGCCGCCTGGACGCACAGCTGGACGAGTACATGTCCATGACCAAGAGCCGCCTGGACGCCGAGCTGGACGACTACATGTCCATGACAGGCCCGACAAACTGGGATTGAGGGGGGCGGAGCCAGAGGTCAGCGTTCCCACTGGTTGGATACAGTGTTCATTTGGATCTGGAGAGCTTATGTTTGTCCCTCAGGTGACCTCCAGCTGTTGTTTTACCTGCTTTGTTTCTGTTGGGCAGTGCGCACTTCACTGACCTCTCTACGCCCTCCGTTGTGTGACTGAGGTGCCGCTTTTGTGCCCCGAATTTAAAGTTTAATATTTTAATAAAAGATGTTCTGTTGAGTCGACTTTGTTTACTTCAGGTGTTCATCATTCCACTTTTCTCCTCCGATAGAGATCAGGACCCGGTTCCTCGTACGTGGTTCAACTAAGTCCATCAAATGTCCCGTTACCCAGCTCAGGTTACCGAGATGATTGACATCAGACTATCTCGGTTCCTCGAAGGCGGATCGGCGCTCAAACGTCTCGTTAGTTTGAACCAGATGTCAATCATCAGGATAATCGTCTCACGTCAGAAGGCGGAAGAGTCGATCACTGAAACCAGGATTTTTAACAGTATGACGGTGAATAAACTTGAAGGAAGAGCAGGAGATGATCATGAACACATGAGCAGATAACATGTTCATTTGAATCATTTCTGTCGGATGAATTTAACGTATTATTCATATGTGTTCACACTGTAGAGACACATGAGGCAGATTTGTGATACAAAATAACATGAATCCTATGATGATGTTAAAGACTGACAGCGCCCCCTGGAGGCTACAAGCCCCACAAAGTATCACACAAGGTAACGTTACGCGTGTCGGTAAAATGTGACGCTCATTTAAGGGCCTCGTCACTCTAATCAATCACATTATATTTAAATGTGTCTGCTGGCAGGAGGCTTCATGTGTCTGACACTGCGAGACATGAGACCGTATAGAGACAGTCCGTGGGACAGTGGACGCTCAGCTCAGGGAATTCTTCTTGTAGATAAGTGGTTCTGGTCCTCAGCATCTGCGGCGCTCGTACAGGACGTCATGGTGACGTCATAACGGGTCTCTGTGATGTCATAGAAGTCTCTCCCTATAAAACGTTCATCTAACTGATGTCGCTCCTTCATCAATGAGGAGAGATGAACTGATCCAGCAGCTCAGATGAACCGGAGCAGCTTCAGGTGTTTCCATGTGGTGATGTGGTGATTTGGACAAACCTTCTCCGGGAACCAAAAAGCCTGAACTACGTCATCTCATCCTGAAAATGATCCGTTTAACTCAGTCAGCCACGTAGAGGAACCGGGCCCGGTCGTCCACCGGGTGAAAGTCTTGACTTGTTGTGATGACGGTACAATCACAGCGTGCGGTTCATCGCGTCCACACAAACCCCCCGACAGGGGAGTCGTCTACGTTGTAACCGGCCAGACGGACAGTAAAAGCTACTGACGAATGTGAAAATGATGCTGACCTTTGACCCTGTGAGACTAACATCTTTCTCTCAGGGGTCAAAGGTCACAGGCCATGTTTGTACTCCCATTTAACGGGTGCAGAGGGTCTCACACTGAGGTCTGAGGACCCTCCAGGGGACACACAAGTTCTCTTTACTAACTGTTAAAGTCTGTTTACTTATTCCTCCTCATATCCAGCTGGTTTCAGCTACTGAAAGGCATTCTGGGAAATGCAGTCAACAAAGAACGATGACAGAAAGCACATAACTGAGCGTGTCGGTTTCGTACGGTCTGGAGACAATAAGGAAGTGGACTCTGACCTCGCGTGTCGCTGTGGCCGAGACTCAAAACAACACTCGGCTGCATAACAGGACCGAAGAGTCTGTGGTTCTATTGAACAGAACCAAACAGAAGAGAATAAAACCTTCTTGCTGTGGCTGAGTAAAGAACTATGAAGCTGGACGTGAAGATTCAGATGCTGAACTTCTTCTTTGAAGTTTTTAACTTCATCTTCCTGGTGAGAAAACCTTTATTTATATATTTATAAATATTTATAGAACTATAAATATATTTGAATAACACATATATAATTATATTAACAACAGTTAAAGATAATGACAATTATATCATTCAAAATCACAACATTGTTTCACCTCAAATAAGAATAAGTCAGAAACAACCTTTAAACTTAATAACGTAAATGTTTGTAACGAGTTAAGAGCTGGTCTGGAATCAGCTTAAGTCCTTCTCACAGTTACCCCACGGCTAAGGGAGCTAACTGCCCCAAGCAGAAGGAAGCTAATAGCCCCAGCAGAAGGAAGCTAATAGCCCCAGCAGAAGGAAGCTAATAGCCCCAGCAGAAGGAAGCTAATAGCCCCAGCAGAAGGAAGCTAATAGCCCCAGCAGAAGGAAGCTAATAGCCCCAGCAGAAGGAAGCTAATAGCCCCTGCAGAAGGAAGCTAATAGCCCCAGCAGAAGGAAGCTAATAGCCCCTGCAGAAGGAAGCTAATAGCCCCAGCAGAAGGAAGCTAATAGCCCCAGCAGAAGGAAGCTAATAGCCCCAGCAGAAGGAGTCTGCACTTCATCTGAACATATCGATGCAGAGATCGTTGGTTTTTGTGTCCAGAAGTGGACCAGTAGTGTGAAATGGGGACCTGTCCCTTGACCTCCATCTGCAGGTTCTTGGTTTCAGTGTGTGCGGCATCGGACTCTGGATCCGGTTTGATGGCGGAAGCTTACTGAACGTCCACGCCCCAGGTATCAGCCTCCCACTGTAAAGGAACTCCCCCGTCTTCTTCTGTGGTATAGACAGTCAATCAATCATACTCTGTGTGCGCAGACGAGTTGCGCGTCGTGGGGGCGGGGCTTATGCTCATTGGCCTGGTGGTGTTGGCGGTCAGCATCGTCGGGATCGTCGGAGCCATCAAAGAGGTCCGAGTCCTGCTGCTGGTGGTGAGTTGCTGCCTGTGACGCCGACGTGACCTTTGCTCTGTGAACATGTTGACGCTGGCTGTGCTCCTCAGTACATGGGCCTCCTCATCGCACTGGTCCTGGGTCAGCTGTTCATCGCACTGCTGCTGCTCATTAACAGAAACACGGTGAGATCTTTTTAAACTGTAGATGGGCGGGACGTTGCACTAGTCTTTAAGTAATAAACACAGGTTTCACGGTTGTCATCAGATTGAACAGAGTCTGGATCAAACTGTGGACCAGATCATCGTCTCGTACAGAGGACACAACAGGACGGACACACTGATGGACCGAATCCAGCGCTACGTGAGTCATCAGTCCTCCCCTCCAATCAGTGTGCAGCTTCTGTCCCACATGACGTGACGTTGCACCACTCACAGGGAAGCTGCTGCGGCAGGAACGGCCCGTCTGACTGGCGGCTGAACTCCTTCCTCCAGAGCCTGAACCTGACCAACCGGGACCTGCTTCCCTGTTCCTGTTTCAATTCCAGCCGCCCCACAGCCGACTCGCCGTGGTGCTCAGAGCTCCAGAACCTCACCAGACCTGTTTACGGGGAGGGGGGCGGGTCTTATGAGCAGGTACACACACAAACACACAAAGACACACACACACACAGATAAATTGGTTTGAACCAAATGTTGTTGTGTTAAATGTAAAATGTGGTCTCATTTACAGTATGATTTGTATTGTTTATATCATATGTTACTTATTTGTCTTTAGTTCATATTCTGTGTTTACGCGTTTTGTTGCAGGGTTGCAGGCAGAAGCTCATTGATTGGCTGCAAGAAAACATGCTGACAGTCGTTGCCATGGACACCGCACTCATGTTGATCCAGGTAACAAGACCAGTACCAGCCCCAGAGACCAGACCAGAACCAGATACCAGAACCAAAGAACACAATCAGAATTCCAGGCCTGGAAGCAGAAGAGACAAACAAGATCAAGATCATAAATCTGTTTCTATCTCAATGTCGACTCTGCTTCTCAGAGGCTGAAGAAATGATCAATTATGAAGCAACAGAAATGGAAAAGAGATATTTGGATTATTTGTAATCAGAAGAGCAGCGCTGAGCTTCTCGCCGGCTCTGTGGGGGTAACAGGTGTGTACGTGACCGGTCCCCAGGTGGTCCAGTTCGTCATCTCCGTGTATCTGTACCGGGCGCTGGGAAGCAGAACCGTCCCCTAGGACCCGGACCCCGGAGCGCACTCGGAGCTCGGGGGTCAGAACTACGCCTACGTGGACCCTGACAACGGTGACTTAGGCCCCGCCCACACCGCACATCGCCACAACTAATACCACGACACAGATGACCTGGCATATGACCACCGCAACCAGGACTACTACTAAATCTTTGATGATGATGATGATGATGATGAGGATGGTAATATTCATGTGATGATGATGATGATGATTGTGGTGATGGTGATTTGATGATGATGATGATGATGATTGTGGTGATTATGATTTGATGATGATGATGATGATGATGATTGTGGTGATGGTGATTTGATGATGATGATTGTGGTGATTATGATTTGATGATGATGATTGTGGTGATGGTGATTTGATGATGATGATGATTGTGGTGATTATGATGATGATGATGATGGTGATTATGATGATGATTGTGGTGATTATGATTTAATGATGATGATGATGATGATTGTGGTGATTATGATTTGATGATGATGATTGTGGTGATGGTGATTTGATGATGATGATGATGATGATGATGATGATTGTGGTGATTATGATTTAATGATGATGATGATGATGATGATTGTGGTGATGATGATGATGATGATGGTGATTATCATAGTGATGATGATTATAGTGGTGATGGTGATCATGATTATGGTGATGATGATGATGGTGATGATGATTATGGTGATGATGGTGGTTATTATAGTGATGATGATGATGGTGATGATGATGGTTATTATAGTGATGATGGTGATGATGATGGTGATGATGGTTATTATAGTGATGATGATGATTATGGTGATTATGGTGATGATGATGGTGATGATGATGGTGATGATGATGGTTATTATAGTGATGATGGTGATGATGATGGTGATGATGGTTATTATAGTGATGATGATGATTATGGTGATTATAGTGATGATGGTGATGATGGTTATTATAGTGATGATGATGGTGGTTATTATAGTGATGATGATGATGGTGATGATGATGGTTATTATAGTGATGATGGTGATGATGATGGTGATGATGGTTATTATAGTGATGATGATGATTATGGTGATTATGGTGATGATGATGATGATGATGGTGATGATGATGGTTATTATAGTGATGATGGTGATGATGATGGTGATGATGGTTATTATAGTGATGATGATGATTATGGTGATTATAGTGATGATGGTGATGATGGTTATTATAGTGATGATGATGGTGGTTATTATAGTGATGATGATGATGGTGATGATGGTGGTTATTATAGTGATGATGATGATGGTTATTATAGTGATGATGGTGATGATGGTTATTATAGTGATGATGATGGTGGTTATTATAGTGATGATGATGATGGTGATGATGGTGGTTATTATAGTGATGATGATGATGGTTATTATAGTGATGATGGTGATGATGATGGTGATGATGATGGTGATGATGATGGTTATTATAGTGATGATGATGATTATGGTGATTATGGTGATGATGATGGTGGTTATTATAGTGATGATGATGATGGTGATGATGATGGTGGTTATTATAGTGATGATGGTGATGATGATGGTGATGATAATTATGATGACGATGAGGATAAGGATGAAGATGATGTTGTCATTGTCTCCTCAGCAGATCTTCACTACGCAGCTCTGAGACTTGACTCCTCAGGCAGAAGAACCATCAGACTCGTCACTTATGCAGAAACATGAAATGAACACGCTGACAAATAGACTCACAGGTGAATTAAGAGCTAGTTCTGTCATTTATTAACTAAACTAGATAACTAAGTTCTTTTTAGGTTAAATATTCACGTTACATGTTGGACCTTTTGTTTCCAGCTTTGTTTAAAACTTCTAATAATAAAAATGTTGATTTGAAATGTTCATGTTTGTTTAATTATTTTGTTATTAAACAGAAACATTTCATTTGGTTTGAATCCAGAAACTGATTTTCTGTTTTCACATTAATTAAATGAAATAAAGTAATCAATTAATGAGTGAAGTCATTCAAATACTAGGTATGATGTAATGGGAGAGAGGAGGCGAAGGAAGCAGGTCTCGCATTCATAAGTCGTGCCGCAGGGGTTAGAGAAGGAAGCACAAGGTTGGTGGTTCGATTCCAGGCTGCCCCATGTTCCATGTCGAAGTGTCCCTGAGCAAGACACCTGACCCCTAATTGCTCCCCGGGCAAAAGCCATGAGTTTAAAGTGTAATGTAAGTCGCTTTGGATAGAAGCGTCAGCTAAATGACCTGTGATGTAATAAGTAGATTCATCAATTTGCATCGATCTGCATTCTCTGTAGTGACCAGCAGGGGGCGACTTTTCTGGTCCCATAGACGTCTATGAGGAAATCAGAGACTCGTCCCGTCCCGTGTTTGTCCCGTATTTTCCGAGTTGTCTTCAATGCAGCATCCCATGCAAATAAACCTACCTGAATTCGTCCCATTCGACACTCGTTGGTTTGGTTGCGTCCAGATACCTGTGTGTGCGCGTGTGTGTGTGCGTGTGTGTGTGTGTGTGTGTGTGTGTGTGTGCGCGTGTGTTTGTTTGTGTTTTCATCATATTCATTTATTAATGACTAATTTCCTTGAACTTGGGATTCGGGTTATTTTCCTTTATTGCATCATTGTGTCATGTGACTCATTTTACTGAAGTATTTCACACAGAAAACAACTCATATTCTTTGATTTTCTGATAAAAGTATAAGACTAAATTTAATATGATAAAATGTTTTATACAATTGATATTAATTATTATAATATTATATATATTATAATATTAGTTTATTTAGCTTATTGCCCTATATATATAATCTATATCTATAATCTATAATCTATATCTATAATCTATATCTATAATCTATATCTATAATCTATATCTATAAGGTAACACAACCTTTGGTTTTGCTGCAGCACAAAGAAATAAATTCAGGTAAAAAAGGAACGAAAAAAACATTGGATTTAAATAATAACGATACATCTAATAGATATAACTTGTTACAGAGGAGGAGTAGCCAGCGATAATACTCTTAATTAGCATTAACACACAAACTCACCACGGTTTTATTGTCAGTTTACATCTCTTCAGGTCAGCAGGAGGGGGCGGAGTTTATGTCACATGACCGCCGCGTTATTGCCCAGTTCATCGCAGGTCAAACAACTCCGTGGTCAGAGTCCCCAGCATGCCGAGCAGCAGCAGGCCCCACGGCGCCCGCCGCGGCCCGGCTGCGGCGAGTGGCGGGAGGTGAACACTGCGCGCGTCCGGGATCATGTCAGCGGCGTCCTGCAGCGCGCTGACGGCCGCCGCGCTGGAGTTGAGGTCCCCGCTGGCGATCAGGTCGAACACGCAGGCCTGGTAGTACACGCCTCTGGCGGGGAGCATCGCTGCGCAGTGAGCCTTTGCGCCGGCGACGGTCTGCGAGTCGGGCGGCGGCCCCGGTGGGCTGAGCGTGTTGAGTGTCTGGGAGGCGGGGCATCCCCACACGCACAGCTGGAGGTCTTGCTCGGCCCCGAAGGCCTCCACCACGCCACGCGGCGAGCGCACCGACAGGCCCAGCGAGCGGCCGGTCTGACGGACCACCAGCAGCGTGCCGATGTGAGTCGCCCGGATCTCGGCGTGGCGCCCGGGGCTCTGAGTCCGGACCGTCAGGCTGTGGCGACCTCGCCTCTCGCCGCTGGCCACCGAGCCGTCGGCGAAGGCGGCCGGAACGTTGTTGAGCTCGGCTTGGTAGAGCTGCTGCTCCACGCACTGGCGCCAGTTCTTGAAGATGATGGTGATCTGCGGAGCAACGAGAGCTTCATGGTCATTGAGGCCGCCCTCAGGTCACCTCTGACATCACGAGCTCAGACTCACCTTGGTGACGGCAGTGGCGTGCATCCCCTCTCGCGCCGGCGCACTCGTGGCCTGCACGTACAGGTACTCGTTGTCGATTAGAGGCCACGCCCCCCGCACGGCGCAGGTCTGGAAGTCGTTGTTGAAGGTCCTCACGTGTGGGTCTCCGAACACGCCGCAGTGCAGGTACTCAGGCGCCCGGCCCTCCCTGGCGAGGAGGCTCTTCTCGTAGAGGCAGGCGTCCCCTGACAACGTGCCCTGGGGGGGGGGGCGTGGCTGGGCGGTGGGCCCGGCCCGCGGGCAGCGGTGCTGGATCAGCAGGTCTTCAATCCCCTGGACTGCCGAGTGATACGCCAGGTCGCCGCGGCACGCCCGCGCCATCCGCTTGGTGCACGTGGCGTAAGACCGCAGGGCGCCGCAGTAGCCGGTGTTCGCCGCCTCGCTGCTGAGAGCTGCTAATCCAGAGGCTCCGTCTCTTCCTCCCGAGGCTCCGCCCCCTGCGGCGCTGTTCCCCAGGTCCAACGTGGCGGCCACAAAGTCAGAGTTACACCTCAGGATGTGACAGGAAGCTCCCACTGCAGAGAGGACGTGCGTAAACATCTCCCCCTTGATGATGTCACAGTGATGTCATCGCAGTACATTTTCTTCACATGTGAGGGTCAAAGGTCAGAACAGATTGTAAACTGAGTCATTTGAGATTTGGGCTGTATGATATAATTTAATTTAACTGTTCATCAAATGTTTTTGTATTTAAAATGATAACTGTCTCAACTGCCTGATGATTCTAAGTTACGTGTTTAATATTCTGTACATTCAATCACAAATTATAACTCAAATTATATTTTTTAATTCTTCAGTATTCTGAAGTAGTTCAGATAAGGATGGTGATGCTCTGTTGACAACAGCTTCCCATTGTGGGAACGTATGACTGAGTTCACTCAGACGAACACTTTATTGTCACATGACATCATGTTTTATGTCTGACGCTGTTGGTTTGCACTCAAAGGCTTTTATTTTGAAGGCCAGCCCACAGCAGTTAGCCTTAAGCAACCGGATGCTAGCAGGACGTCTACCTTCAGGTGAAATCAGCAGCACGGCCAGCTGCAACGTCAGGTGGATGCCGGGGTTCCACGGTAACGCCATCAGCTGAGGGTGGAGTGGAAGAAGATGATGACGTAGATGATGATGTGACACTCACCTGTCCAGCGTCAGGTAGCATTAGTACTTTAACTGTATTGATCCACATTGAATGACATAATTATCCTGCTTCAGACCAGTTTCACTGTATTTACTATCAGACTGATCAAAGAATATAATCAGGGCAAAGAACTGAATCTTCAGGACTTTGATGTTTCACTCGTTGACCTTCAGATGTTTCCTGTGGATCAATAGATCTCCTGAGTATTGACGAAGGTCCTCACCAGGAGACTCATGAAGGACCTGGACTGAGAGTGCTGTAACTTGGACCTCGTCTGTTTGCTCTGCTGACAAACAGACGGGGCAGCGTGGGCGGGGCTTACAGCGGCGTTGCTCATTCATTGGTCAGACAGTCAGTCAGAGCCCACAATTACTAGACCTTCAATTCATTTTATTTCACAAGAAGAACCTCCGTCCTGAAACCTTCACATCGACTCCCCCAGATGAAAAAGCCTCCCATGGGGAGAAAAGGGAACCTCAGTGAGAACGTCATCCGTCTCGAGCTTCACCTTCAGAGGCCAGAGACAACTAGACCCCAGAGACAACTAGACCTTCAGGGGCCAGAGACAACTAGACCCCAGAGACAACTAGACCTTCAGGGGCCAGAGACAACTAGACCCTAGAGACAACTAGACCTTCAGGGGCCAGAGACAACTAGACCCCAGAGACAACTAGATCTTCAGGGGCCAGAGACAACTAGACCCCAGAGACAACTAGACCTTCAGGGGCCAGAGACAACTAGACCCCAGAGACAACTAGACCTTCAGGGGCCAGAGACAACGAGCCCCTCAGAGGCCAGAGACAACTAGACCCTCAGGGGCCAGAGACAACTAGACCCTCAGGGGCCAGAGACAACTAGACCTTCAGGGGCCAGAGACAACTAGACCGTCAGAGGCCAGAGACAACTAGACCTTCAGGGGCCAGAGACAACTAGACCGTCAGAGGCCAGAGACAACTAGCCCTTCAGGGGCCAGAGACAACTAGACCTTCAGGGGCCAGAGACAACTAGACCGTCAGAGGCCAGAGACAACTAGACCTTCAGGGGCCAGAGACAACTAGACCTTCAGGGGACAAAGAATGCTAGACCTTTAAGGTCTCAAGATTACGAGACGTTCAGGGGGATAAAGACATTTAGACCTTCTAGGGTCCAAGACTAATAGACCTACAGGGGTCCAGGACCTTCAAAGGCATGCGACCATCAGGAGCCGTAAGTTCTGTTAGTAAAGATGTTGCTGGGAACATAACTGGCTATAATCTAAACGTACGAGGAGAAAACGGTGCACTGCTCCTTTAAGAGTCACGAATGACCTTCAACCCTCAGTGACAGGGGGCGGGGCCTAAAGTGTGTGTGTCTGTGGGGGAAGTCTAATTATAAACCCCAGTTGCCCCGCAGTTACACACACGCACACACATTATTTATGACAATAAAAATAAAATAAGTAAGCAGTTATATTGTTAACAGAGTAAAAGCTCTAATATGACTTTATAAATACTAATTAATTGATCTATTACAAACAGGTTACATTCTGTTTTTCATAACTCGTATAAAGATAATTAATGAAGAAATAAAGGAGAGTAACAGAGACATGCGGATTGATTGATTCATAACAATGGAGCTTCCATCTCCCACAATGCACCTGGACAAGCGTCATTCATTGGAGGCGGAGACTTTTCAAGTTATTAACACGTTATTTGCGTTACTGAAACTTGAATAGACTGATTGGTTTCTCACCTTCAGTGACTCAGGATCAGACTCTGTCCATGTCCTCAGGTCCCTCTCGCTGTCTCTTGGTCCCCTGAGGACTCGGGGCTTGGCTGTGTCTCCTCTGGGTTCTGGTCTTTGCTCTGAGGAGAGTTCAGAGTTCTGTGAGAGCTTCAGTCCATTCTAAATAAATCTCCAACAAGCAGCACCTGCTGCACGACAACTGTCACACACACACACACACACACACACGCACACACACACACACACACACACACACACACACACACACACACACGCACACACACACACACACACACACACACACACGCACACACACACACACAGTTTATTTTAATTTCAGACCTCAAGGAAGGTGAAACTTTATTTAAAACCTGTATTCTGACAAAGCTTTATTCAGTTAAGTTTTTTGTTTTATTGATTTAGAAGAAAAAACATGAACAGGCACATAATATGTATAATACGCATACTATATATACACAGGATATATACGCATATATATACATATATATACATACTATATATACACAGTATATATACGCATATATATACATACTATATATAAACAAGATATATACGCATATATATACATATATATATATATATATAATGTATATAGGGGGCAGCAGTGGGCAGCAGGGGGGCAGCAGGGGGGCAGCGGTGGGCAGCAGGGGGGCAGCGGTGGGCAGCAGGGGGCAGCGGGGGGCAGTGGTGGGCAGCGGGGGGGCAGCGGTGGGCAGCGGGGGGGCAGCGGGGGGCAGCGGGGGGGCAGCGGGGGGCAGCAGGGGGGCAGCGGTGGGCAGCAGGGGGCAGCGGGGGGGCAGTGGTGGGCAGCGGGGGGGCAGCGGTGGGCAGCGGGGGGGCAGCGGGGGGGCAGCGGGGGGCAGCAGGGGGGCAGCGGTGGGCAGCGGGGGGGCAGCGGGGGGCAGCACCCTGCAATAGAAACTCCTCTAAGGATGAAATGACTTTGAGCTTCAGATGAAGTTTGTGAGGCTGCAGCAGGTCGTTGGCCCTTTAAGAGGAGCCCCCACGCCTCACTGAGCATCTCAGGGCCTTTGTTAGGGTGTAGAGGAGGGGGGGCTTCCAGGACCAAAACCAGGACCGCCGGACTGAGACCTCCACAGAGAGAAGCCTCGGCAGAGCGGTGAGTCCAGAACTTCAGCGCCTCTGAAGAGTTTAAACTTGGAACCTGAATGCATTACTTTATGTTGTAAAAGTGTTTCTTATATTTTATGACAGAAGATGATGGTGACGACATAATGGTTACTCATTAATTTGTGCTTTTTCTTTATTTCATGGAGTTTGTTATTTCATCCTCAAATTAATTATCAATCAGCCGTGGATCACAAAGTATTGATTTTGATCATAACGTTTATATTAGATGATTGATAGGTGTGCTCTCTGCTGCCCCAGCTGGTCACAAACAGAACAGACTTCTACAAAACCCTGGGACATATTTGAGAGACACCTTGTCTATTTACACATCTGGCTAGCTAGATGTTAGCTAGCTAGCTTGTCCTTCTCTATAACGGACTCGCTAGCTGGCTAGATGAGGATCTCCACAGGTCGATAGTCAGCCTGTTGCTGTCCAGCTCTGCCTGCTGAAGTGGTCTTCTGGGGGCGAGGTGCAGCCCACGTGGTCCGTGAACCCAGTGTAACCAGTGTAACCAGTGTAGCGTGGAAGCAGGTGCAATTAGCACGGTCGCTAATGAGGGAAATGTAACAAGCTAATGCTCCACTAGCTTGTTGCTGCTGGTCTGTTGTGTGTCATCTGTCCCTGTGTGTGTTCCAGGGTGCGTGCTGTGTCTCCTCCTGGGGTCAGGTAGGTCCGGGATAAGTTGCAGTGTTGACACCCCCCCCTCCAATATTGCACTCGTCCCGGCCTCCCTGGCCCCGGGGTCACGACCTCCCTCCAGACCGCAGCAGAGGAACGTTGCCGTCCAGAGAGACGAGTCAGAAGACACGCTGACGTGTCCAACTGCACATGTGTATCAAATGGACCCATTAGCAAATGTTACGATGCTAAGACGTTGAGCATTAGCATATTACACAGTGAATGCAGCAGACAAGAGATTTAGAGTTCTAAAAAACAAAAAACAATAGTTTGAGATAAGAATCAAGGCCGCAAGTTTATTTCAACAAAGATATATACATTAATAAAACACACAGAAACAGGTCAAAGGTGAAACGATCCGACGACTCATGTGAGTTCACACTGGACAGATGGGACCGGTCCTCAAACTAATTAGAATTCTTCACAACAAAAGTCCATGTTAGTTTCGTTGCTACTAACAAAAGCTCTGCTAATTTGGTAAGGAACCAATTTTCTATACTTTTTCCACAATAAAAGTCTATCCTTAATATCTTATTTGAACGCTTTTATTTTTGAAGACATAATGACTGAAGGAGGACGATGATGGACGACTGGGGACAAGGGTTGCCACAGTAACGTGAGCTCATCCTTTTTTAGCAAAGTGTTTCTTTGTTTGATAAACTGAACAAAAAGACAAATAAACATCATTTAAGTAACGATGGGACATCTGATGTCTGTGTCTTTTTTATTCAATGCGTCCTGTTAGTCTGCAGAAACAGATGTTCCACACCTGCAGTCCCGTGTGTGTGTGTGTGTGTGTGTGTGTGTGACCCTCTCACAGCTGGATGTGCATCATAAATTGTTTACGATGAGTCTGGAAGTCTTCTGGCACCGTGTCTACAATGACAACAAACAAATAATAATCAATAAACTGTGATACTCTACTTCCTGTATTTAAAACCATCACTCACCAATCACTCACAAAGCTGATCAATTGATCTCAGTGACTTTTTAGAAAGGTGTGTGCTCGGGGTCAAAGGTCGTACCGTTGCACCTGTAGCGCAAGTTGGACCAGATGATGTTCTCCTGGGAGAAACAGAAGACTCCCAGTCGGCCTCCCCTCATGGACGTGTCCACCACCACGCCAGAGTCCGCCACCATCTCAGTCCCCTCAAACAGCCGCACCCTGGAGCACAGACGGACGGACGGACGGACAGGTGACCAACCGCAGACGGACGGACAGGTGACAAACAGCAGACGGAGAGACGGACGGACAGGTGACAAACAGCAGACGGAGAGACGGACGGACAGGTGACAAACAGCAGACGGACGGACGGACAGGTGACAAACAGCAGACGGACGGACAGGTGACAAACAGCAGACGGACGGACGGACGGACAGGTGACAAACCGCAGACGGACGGACGGACGGACAGGTGACAAACCGCAGACGGACAGATGGACGGACAGGTGACAAACAGCAGACGGACAGATGGACGGACAGGTGACAAACAGCAGACGGACGGACGGACGGACAGGTGACAAACAGCAGACGGACGGACGGACGGACAGGTGACAAACAGCAGACGGACGGACGGACGGACAGGTGACAAACCGCAGACGGACAGATGGACGGACAGGTGACAAACAGCAGACGGACAGATGGACGGACGGACAGGTGACAAACAGCAGACGGACGGACGGACAGGTGACAAACAGCAGACGGACGGACGGACGGACAGGTGACAAACCGCAGACGGACAGATGGACGGACAGGTGACAAACAGCAGACGGACAGATGGACGGACAGGTGACAAACAGCAGACGGACGGACGGACGGACAGGTGACAAACAGCAGACGGACGGACGGACGGACAGGTGACAAACAGCAGACGGACGGACGGACGGACAGGTGACAAACAGCAGACGGACGGACGGACGGACAGGTGACAAACCGCAGACGGACAGATGGACGGACAGGTGACAAACAGCAGACGGACGGACGGACGGACAGGTGACAAACCGCAGACGGACAGATGGACGGACAGGTGACAAACAGCAGACGGACAGATGGACGGACGGACAGGTGACAAACAGCAGACGGACGGACGGACGGACGGACAGGTGACAAACAGCAGACGGACGGACGGACGGACGGACAGGTGACAAACAGCAGACGGACGGACGGACGGACGGACAGGTGACAAACAGCAGACGGACGGACGGACGGACGGACAGGAGGACTTAGTACTTTATCCTCTATGAAAGTCAAATGATTAATAGTCTGATGTGTTAATGTGGAAAAGCGTTTCAGTCTCTCCTCTGATCTGCATATCAACAGTTGCCGAGGCGGATTCTTGCCAGGGTTTTGGTTGTCATGGAAACGAGTACAATAGAGTACCGGGGGCCACAAAGGAGCCACAAAGGAGTTTCAGAGGAGAAAGAATGCAGTAAAAAGCAGAGCCGAGAGGGAGGAGGGAGGGAGGGAGGGAGGGAAGGACAGAGGGAGGGAGGGAGAGAGGAAGGGAGGGAGGGAGGGAGGGAAGGACAGAGGGAGGGAGGGAAGGACAGAGGGAGGGAGGGAGAGAGGAAGGGAGGGAGGGACAGAGGGAGGGAGGGAAGGACAGAGGGAGGGAGGGAGAGAGGAAGGGAGGGAGGGAAGGACAGAGGGAGGGAGGGAGAGAGGAAGGGAGGGAGGGAGGGAGGGAAGGACAGAGGGAGGGAGGGAAGGACAGAGGGAGGGAGGGAGAGAGGAAGGGAGGGAGGGAGGGAGGGAAGGACAGAGGGAGGGAGGGAAGGACAGAGGGAGGGAGGGAGAGAGGAAGGGAGGGAAGGACAGAGGGAGGGAGGGAAGGACAGAGGGAGGGAGGGAGAGAGGAAGGGAGGGAGGGAAGGACAGAGGGAGGGAGGGAGAGAGGAAGGGAGGGAGGGAGGGAGGGAAGGACAGAGGGAGGGAGGGAAGGACAGAGGGAGGGAGGGAGAGAGGAAGGGAGGGAGGGACAGAGGGAGGGAGGGAAGGACAGAGGGAGGGAGGGAGAGAGGAAGGGAGGGAGGGAAGGACAGAGGGAGGGAGGGAGAGAGGAAGGGAGGGAGGGACAGAGGGAGGGAGGGAGGGACAGAGGGAGGGAGGGAAGGACAGAGGGAGGGAGGGCAGACAGCTGCAGGCCGGAGAGTTCTGACCAGTACTACAGACTTCTGACTAGTACTACAGGGTACTGCAGCACTGCAGTACTTGGTATTAGTTCGGGGTTCTGGTCTCACCTGATGTAGCCCACCTGGGGCCGGTGGCTGAGGTGCCAGCGGTAGGAGGTCTTGTCCTTCCAGCCCACGTTCCGCGGGTCCTTCCAGAGCAGCTTCACCTCTCCAGCTGTGTCTCCGGTGTGCCACAGTGCGTTCCTCAGGAACTCCCCGGGTCCGGTCCGGGACTTCACCGCCTGCAGGGTCCACAAACACACAGAAGTGGTTATACATACATATATATGTATTTACATACATATAAATGTGCTTCATGGACCTTGAGCTGCAGGGCGGGCTGAGCCGTGGCCCTGAAGGGGACCGACGTCCAGTAGGTCTGCTCCGTCTGCTTCCACATCACCACGTAGAAGGAGGACGAGTCCTGGTAGCCGAAGATGAAGCCGGCGTAGTCGTCGTCGGTGATGGTGTTGACGTGAAAGGTGCCTTCGAAGTCCACGCCGTTAAAGGCGGTGTAGCCTGCAGACACACGGAGGAAGAGGTCAGGGTCTCCCCCTGGTCCAGGTCTCAGTGAGGAGGGGAAAGACGCGTACCGACAGCTAAGCCCGGGTCGCTGTTCATCGTCTGGACGATCTCCATGCCCTGAGGACAGATCCACACCCGTTAATCAAACGCACTGCTCAGTGGTCACAGCACAGTTCAGGGCGTCCAAGGGTCACCTGGTTGAGGACCACCCAGGTGGGGTCGATCTGGGCGTCTCCCTCTGGGTCCAGGATCACCGTCTGATAGGCTCTGAAGTCCGTCAGAGTGACTTCAGCACTCTCCGGACAAACGTCAACCAAATCCATCACCGCATCGTTGTCAAAGTCATTCTCACACACGTCCCCCACGCCGTTCACTGGAGACAGACAGACAGGAGACAGACAGACAGGTGGAGAGACAGACCCAGCGGGGTTGTAGCTTCCCGTCGCTCTGCCTGTCTCTCTGATTGTTACCGTCAGAGTCTTTCTGGTTGGGGTTGACGATGAGGCGACAGTTGTCGTAGTCGTCGAGGACGCCGTCGTTGTCGTCGTCATGGTCGCAGTCGTCCCCGAGGCCGTCGTTGTCGGAGTCCAGTTGGGAGCTGTTGGGGATGTCGGGACAGTTGTCTCGGCTGTCCTGGAGACCGTCTCCGTCCCTGCAGGATGACATCATAACAGCACTCTGCTTTCATTGTATCAAGCTTCTGTTCTCACAGGTCTACTCATCTCACCCAAATGGAGCTTTTCTCTTCACCCTCTTCCACCGTCCATCACACTGTCTTTAATTCCCGCTGTAACAGTCACTCACCCGGTACAATTAACCATCGTTGTCCTTTACCGTCCGCCGGGCTCCTTGGGTCATTTCTTGGAAGAACTGGACATTCTCCTGTCCAGGCAATAGTCAACCCTCTCCTGAAGAAACCCACCCTCAACCTTCTGAAGAAAACAGCTACAGACGGTCTCTCTTCTTCCCTTTTTGTCCAGAACTCTTGAACGTGTGATCTTTAACCAACTCTCCTCTTATCTCCACCGTAACAACCTCCTTGACCCCCACCAGTCAGGCCGCAAGGCCGTTCCACAGAGACTGCTCTCCTTGCTGTCTCAGAGCAACTCCACACTGCTCGAGCTCCTCTCTGTCCTCTGTCCTCGTCCTTCTGGACCTCTCTGCTGCATTTGACACAGTCAACCACCAGATCCTTGTCTCCTCCCTTCAGGAACTTGGTGTCTCAGGCTCTGCTCTCTCCCGTCTCTCGTCCAGCTTCCATCCAGGACCTGGTCCAACCCGACATCCCGACTCGCACTCTCTGCTCTGCATGTGATAAACTGCTTGTTCCTCCTCACTGAGAGCAAAACACTCGACTAGATCTCCACTCTTTGCTGTCCTGCTCCTAAATGGTGGAAGGAGGTCTCTGAAGACATCAGGACCACAGAGAGCTTCACATCTTCAGACTACAGACACACCTCTTCAGACTCTACCTCCACTAACACACTAACTACCTGCAGCACTTACATTGGACTTATAATGGTTCTTATCTACAGCAAGTTGTAAACTGGCTTATTTGATGAAATCACACTTTCTTGTTTCTTGTTCTTCTGACTTTGTGTCCTTATGGTTGAAATGTTCTGATTGTAAGTCGCTTTGGATAAAAGCGTCAGATGAATGACATGTGATGTGACTCTGACATGAGACACGGGACGGTGACATACGTGTCCTGGTTGGTGTCACAAACGTCTCCCACCAGGTCGTTGTCGACGTCCGTCTGAAAAGGAGAGCCATGTTGAGAAACCCCTGTGACCTCTGACCTGTGGTTGCTACAGCAGTCTACTGGCCTTCATGAGCAGTTCATCAGGTGAGAATTAAAACAAGCTCCGCCCCCTGCGAGGCTCTGGGTACCTGCATGGGGTTACTGAGCTCAGGACAACTGTCACATGCGTCCCCCACGCCGTCTCTGTCCCGGTCCGTCTGCATTGGGTTAGGCACGTTAGGACAGTTATCCAGTACGTTGGGAATACCTGAACACACACACACACACACACACACACACACACACACACACACTTAAATATACTTCCACTACGGAGGACTTGAACACTTTACTATTGGAAGGCTGGATGTGTAGCTGCCGACCGTTACACCTGTGACCTTCTGTCCCTTACCGTCCCCGTCGATGTCCTGGTCACAGGCGTCCCCCTGTCCGTTGCTGTCGGTGTCCTTCTGGTCAATGTTGGGGACGCTGGGACAGTTATCGCAGGCGTCTCCGAAGGAGTCAGTGTCGGAGTTCTGCTGGTCTTTGTTCGGGACCAGCCGGCAGTTATCCTGCAGGTCACATGACCCTACGGTTACATCACACACAGAGACACACAAACGCACACACGCTGTCCCACCTCCACGTTTTTGATGCGGTCCCCGTCGGCGTCCTCGTCACACTGGTCTCCGATCCCGTCGTTGTCGGCGTCCTCCTGACCGGAGTTTGGTGTGGAGACACAGTTGTCCTGGTGCAGAGACGTAAGACGATCTTATCAACCGACATGAATCGAGTGGAATACTTTCATCGGTCGGTCCTGCCGCCGCAATGAATTGTGGGTGAGCATTATCTTCTGTCCTATCCTGAAGGAGGACGGGACATATATACTCACTGAGACACAGTGACAGTAGCCGGCGATGATGCAGACGAGGAAGGTGTCTCACCTGTTTGCAGTGCTTGTGGTTGTCCATGCAGGGAAGGGGACGGTCGGGGTAACCGTCAATGTCTGTGTCCGGCCCACAGGTGTTACCATTTCCTGCCCAGCCGACGTTACACTACACACACACACACACACATCAGTGAACCCCGACTATGAGTCCATGAGGTGTGAGACAGGTGACGGTGTCTCACCCTACAGGCCACCTCTCCGTTCCTCTCCATGGTGCAGTGGGCATTGCTGTCACAGGGGTTAAAGGTCAACGCAGCGCACGACTGCCTGGGGAAGCACCCCGACGTTTGGTTGCCCAGGAAACCGGGTTTACAGCCTCCACACTTGTATGAACCCTGAGAGAGGACACGCCCCCTGCGTTAGCGCCCAGCGGCCACCAGAGGGCGGCTGACTGCAGGTCAGTTCTCATGGCGACTCACCAGAGTGTTGATGCACACTGAGTTCATCACACAGGCATCTGGCAGGTCCAAACACTCATCAATGTCCACACAGTCCTGAGGGACAGACAGAGAGACACAAATGGACCAGCTGTCACAGAAAGAAAACAACTTTGTAGACAAAGATAAAAGAATAAACATTAACCCTCTAAATGTGGGTTTCCTGTTGCAGCGTCTGTGAGTGACATCACCTGAGAAGAAGTCAACATGGACCAAGCCGTTGCTTAGCAACGCAAGTCTGTGGACACAGTCAACCTTCCCGTTGTTTGACATGTGTGTGTGTGTGTGTGTGTCGGACCTGTCTGTGTGTCTTAGCATAGTCCATTCCGGTTCCAGAGAGCGGTGCCCCCCACAGTCCAGGAGGACAGGGGTGACAGATGAAGCCCCCCACCGTGTTCACACAGGAGTCAGGAGAGAAACAAGGCTGGAGCTCACACTGAAACAAGGGGGGGGGGTCCTCACAGTGTTATATGTCGGAGTTACAGTCTCATGTGTTGCGTGTCGCATGTTGTCGTGTCCTTACCTCGTCCATATCCTGGCAGTGTGTCCCGTTGCCGGTGGTCCCGGGTGGACAGGGTCCACAGGTGAACCCAGGGTAGTTGAGACTCTCCGTACAGGAGACGCCCTTGTAGCAGGGGTGAGGAGAGCAACGAGAACGAGGCTCATGAAAACCTGCAGAGACGCACACGCTGGCTTCAATCAGGTCCTCAGGTAAACTTAAACGAGCGGAGAGGAAGCTGTTGACTCACCACAGACCTGACACTCCAGGATGGTGTTTCTGATCAGAGACATCTCCTTCACCTGAGAGGACAATAGGACTTGAGCTAGTGAAAAGGTCCACAGTCTGTCTCACCTGTCCTCTGGTGTCCTGCCCGTCCCTCTGTCTGTCTCACCTGTTCTCTGATGTCCTGTCTTAGTTCTCCCAGGATCTGATTGAAGATTATGAGCTGACCAATCAGAGCCTTGGTGTGATCACCTGACAGGAAACAGGATCAATGGGGGTGAGAGCAATGGGATCCGCTGTCATTATTGACAGTATCCAAAGTTTAGTTCGTAAACTTACCCAGGATAGAGTTTATGTTCCCACTCACTGAAACACCAGAGACCATAGACCGCGTCAGTCCACATCAGTCCACATCAGACTACGTCAGTCCACATCAAATTACATCAGTCAACATCAGACCACATTGGGCCACGTGAAGGGGGACTGACCTGCATTGTAGGCTGAGGCGTCTCCTTGGAAGGGACAGTCCATCAGAGCTCCAGCTGTAGCCACGCTGCCCCCTAGAGCCAGTCTGAGGGACTCAACTGCACCCTGAAGGACGGACACACAACCAGGTCCTGGTCACAGAACAACAAGATGATCACGTGATCAGAAACAGACAAATCAGAGAGATCACCTGCATCCGTCCATAGGCCTTCTGTCCGTGTCTGAACTCCACCTGCTCCGCCTCCCGGGGCAGAGCGACCAATGGCGGCAGGCCCTGGCTGGAGTCGGCCAATCGGCAGTTAACATAGAGCTCCATGTTCATGTTGTCACGGCGAAGACCTCCGAGTCTCAAGATGATGGAGGTGGTCCTCCCCTCTGACAGGTGAGCGCTCTGCAGGTTCACTGTGTGGATCTTCCCATCCGCTCGGACGTAACGGACCACCACTGGGGGGGAGGAGAGGAGAGGGAGGAGGAGAGGGAGGAGGAGAGGATAAGAGAGGATAAGGAGAGAGGAGGAGAGGATAAGGAGGAGGAGAGGATAAGGGGGAGGAGAGGAGAGGATAAGGAGGAGAGGAGAGGGAGGAGAGGAGAGGATAAGGAGGAGGAGAGGAGAGGAGAGGGAGGAGGAGAGGAGAGGATAAGGAGGAGGAGAGGATAAGGGGGAGGAGAGGATAAGGAGGAGAGGAGAGGATAAGGAGGAGAGGATAAGGAGGAGGAGAGGATAAGGAGGAGGAGAGGAGAGGATAAGGAGGAGGAGAGGAGAGGATAAGGAGGAGGAGAGGATAAGGAGGAGGAGAGGAGAGGATAAGGAGGAGGAGAGGAGAGGAGAGGAGAGGATAAGGAGGAGGAGAGGAGAGGAGAGGAGAGGGAGGAGGAGAGGAGAGGATAAGGAGGAGGAGAGGATAAGGAGGAGGAGAGGATAAGGGGGAGGAGAGGAGAGGATAAGGAGGAGGAGGAGGAGAGGAGAGGAGAGGAGAGGAGAGGGAGGAGGAGAGGATAAGGAGGAGGAGAGGATAAGGGGGAGGAGAGGAGAGGAGAGGAGAGGGAGGAGGAGAGGAGAGGATAAGGAGGAGGAGAGGATAAGGAGGAGGAGAGGATAAGGGGGAGGAGAGGAGAGGATAAGGAGGAGAGGAGAGGATAAGGAGGAGGAGAGGAGAGGATAAGGAGGAGGAGAGGATAAGGAGGAGGAGAGGATAAGGGGGAGGAGAGGAGAGGATAAGGAGGAGAGGAGAGGATAAGGAGGAGGAGGAGAGGAGAGGAGAGGGAGGAGGAGAGGAGAGGATAAGGAGGAGGAGAGGATAAGGGGGAGGAGAGGAGAGGATAAGGAGGAGAGGAGAGGATAAGGAGGAGGAGAGGATAAGGGGGAGGAGAGGATAAGGGGGAGGAGAGGAGAGGATAAGGAGGAGGAGGAGGAGAGGAGAGGAGAGGAGAGGAGAGGGAGGAGGAGAGGATAAGGAGGAGGAGAGGATAAGGAGGAGGAGAGGATAAGGGGGAGGAGAGGAGAGGATAAGGAGGAGAGGAGAGGATAAGGAGGAGGAGGAGGAGAGGAGAGGAGAGGAGAGGAGAGGGAGGAGGAGAGGATAAGGAGGAGGAGAGGATAAGGGGGAGGAGAGGAGAGGAGAGGAGAGGGAGGAGGAGAGGATAAGGAGGAGGAGAGGATAAGGAGGAGGAGAGGATAAGGGGGAGGAGAGGAGAGGATAAGGAGGAGGAGGAGGAGGAGGAGAGGATAAGGGGGAGGAGAGGATAAGGAGGAGGAGAGGATAAGGAGGAGGAGAGGAGAGGATAAGGAGGAGGAGAGGATAAGGATAAGGAGGAGGAGAGGAGAGGATAAGGAGGAGAGGAGAGGATAAGGAGGAGGAGAGGATAAGGGGGAGGAGAGGAGAGGAGAGGAGAGGGAGGAGGAGAGGATAAGGAGGAGGAGAGGATAAGGAGGAGAGGATAAGGAGGAGGAGAGGAGAGGATAAGGAGGAGGAGAGGATAAGGAGGAGGAGAGGAGAGGATAAGGAGGAGGAGAGGATAAGGGGGAGGAGAGGATAAGGAGGAGGAGAGGAGAGGATAAGGAGGAGGAGAGGATAAGGAGGAGAGGATAAGGAGGAGGAGAGGATAAGGGGGAGGAGAGGAGAGGATAAGGAGGAGGAGAGGAGAGGAGAGGAGAGGGAGGAGGAGAGGAGAGGATAAGGAGGAGGAGAGGATAAGGAGGAGGAGAGGAGAGGAGAGGAGAGGGAGGAGGAGAGGAGAGGATAAGGAGGAGGAGAGGATAAGGAGGAGGAGAGGAGAGGATAAGGAGGAGGAGAGGATAAGGGGGAGGAGAGGATAAGGAGGAGGAGAGACAGGAGGACCGTGAACATCTTTTCTTTCAGGTACAACATCAGTTCAGCAGCTTTAACTGTCGGTCTAAATATATAATGTGTCTGTGGTTTGATTGTTTCCATGGAAACATCAGAGAGATCAGACTGAAGATTATTATGGTCTATCTGTCTCCATCATCATTGGGAAGGATTTAAGGAGGACGGTATAACGAAAGGACAAGATGAGGAAGGAAGGATCGTTGTGTGTCTCTGCAACTGTTGTCAATAAAGTTGTGAAATGTTGTTGACTCCATCAAACCTTTACTGATCTTCCCCATGACGGCCACCTCCAGGTACTTCCTGTTGTCCTGCTTGCTGTAGACACCCAGCAGGACTCCGCCCAGCTTGGCCGGCAGGCGGAAGGTGGACGCCACGTAGACGTCACTGAGCGCGCTCAGACCGACGGACAGCCTCTCCACCGCCGCCGCCATCTGCTTGGAGTCCTGGAGGCCCAGGACGTCGACCACTGAGGAGGAAGACGCTCAATGGTCATAATCGGGGGATTGAAGAGAGAAGGCAGCTGGAGGTCAACACGTCTGTCTGCAGTCACCAGTATCATCAACATCCAGGCTTTTATTCTGAAGGGTAAAGTTAACTTTATCACCAAGCAGGGTCAAACTGTCTGAGTGTCAGGAGCCAAAAGAAACACCACAGAAGAAGAATAACAAGTTGCTTCCTGTCCTGCTGCTGAGCTCCCAGCGGTTACCGTGACGACGCAAACCACAACAACAGACCTCCTATAATGACCAGTTAATGACTGCACACAGGACAATAAATAAACATGGAACGAGTCTTCCGTCAGAGAGGATGAAGGTCACCACAGCGCCTGAACGCATCACCTCGCCTGAACGCACCTCAGCGAGTGAACGCACCACAGCGCCTGAACGCACCACAGCATGAAGTTGTCAAAGTTGTTGCATAATAGTTTAAACATTTGGTGCGTTTACACTCAAGTCTTTTTCGGCGCTACTCAGCTCCACTATCTGTGTCACTTCCTGTTACAAAAAAGAAATAACATGGCGTCTGGCAGTAGTACCAAATCCTGTTACTCATCTCATCATATCTCATGTTCCATCATTTAGTAGAATGATGGAACAAATCCGGTCTTGCGTAAAGATAATAGCTAATTAATCCAATTAAGGGCAGAGCAACGTGACAGCAGAGGAGGAGGATGGTGGTGACGATGATGATGATGATGATGATGATGAAGGACTGATAAAATGCAGCATCAGCTCACTGACTCTGACGTGTGTCTCTGATTGGGGACCACCTGCAGAGTCCAGCTCGGTGTCACGTGACGTGCTACACCTGATCGATACCGTTTCCCTGGTGATGATCGAGCACATAATCCACGCATAAATAGATTAACGGTGTTTACCTTCAACCTCCGGTGCTCCCGGTCCGTCCGGGACTCCCGCCGTGAGTCCAATGCAGATGAGTGACAGCAGCACCGGGCCGCGCAGGCCCATGTCTGAGCCGGGTACCGGCGGTCCGCGGCGACGGGACCGGGGAGACGGGTCCAAAGAGACACTACCGGGGAGACGGGTCCAGGTCCGGATAGACGGTACCGGGGTCTTAGCAGTAGAACCGGAGAACGCCGACAACGCCGATAACGTCCCGCTGAGAAGCGACAGAGAAGCGACGGACTCAAGAGCGGCTTCCAAGTGCTGCTGCGCGCGCCCAAGTCTCCAGCGAACGGCGCGTGCTCGCGCGCATACTCATTAGCATAAAGCGCGCAAGTTAAGAATTAAGACTTTACTGTGATTAAATTATACTTTTTCTAACACTAATGTGGGTAAATGAGACTTTATTAAGACTTTAGCGTGATTCAAGTATACTTTATTAAGACTTTATTGTGATTAAATGAGACTTTATTAAGACTTTAGTGTAATTAAATTATACTTTATTAAGACTTCCCTGTGATTAAATGAGACTTTATTAAGACTTCATTGTGATTAAATGAGACTTTATTAAGACTTCATTGTGATTAAATGAGACTTTATTAAGACTTTACTGTGATTAAATTTTACTTTTTCTAACACTAATGTGGGTAAATGAGACTTTATTAAGACTTTAGCGTGATTCAAGTATACTTTATTAAGACGTCACTGTGATTAAATGAGACTTTATTAAGACTTTACTGTGATTAAATGAGACTTTATTAAGACTTCCCTTTGATTAAATGAGACTTTATTAAGACTTCATTGTGATTAAATGAGACTTTATTAAGACTTTACTGTGATTAAATGAGACTTTATTAAGACTTCCCTGTGATTAAATGAGACTTTATTAAGACTTTACTGTGATTAAATGAGACTTTATTAAGACTTTAGTGTGATTAAATGACTTTATTAAGACTTTACTGTAATTAAATTATACTTTATTAACACGTTAGGGTGATTAGATTATACTTTTTTACCACAAAAGTGATTAAATGAGACTTTATTAAGACTTTAGTGTGATTCAATTATACTTTAAGACTTTATTGTGATTAAATGAGACTTTATTAAGACTTTACTGTGATTAAATGAGACTTTATTAAGACTTTACTGTGATTAAATGACTTTATTAAGACTTTACTGTAATTAAATTATACTTTATTAACACGTTAGGGTGATTAGATTATACTTTTTTACCACAAAAGTGATTAAATGAGACTTTATTAAGACTTTAGTGTGATTCAATTATACTTTAAGACTTTATTGTGATTAAATGAGACTTTATTAAGACTTTACTGTGATTAAATGAGACTTTATTAAGACTTTACTGTGATTAAATGACTTTATTAAGACTTTACTGTAATTAAATTATACTTTATTAACACGTTAGGGTGATTAGATTATACTTTTTTACCACAAAAGTGATTAAATGAGACTTTATTAAGACTTTAGTGTGATTCAATTATACTTTAAGACTTTATTGTGATTAAATGAGACTTTATTAAGACTTTACTGTGATTAAATGAGACTTTATTAAGACTTTACTGTGATTAAATGAGACTTTATTAAGACTTTACTGTGATTAGATGAGACTTTATTAAGACTTTACTGTGATTAAATGACTTTATTAAGACTTTACTGTGATTAAATGAGACTTTATTAAGACTTTACTGTGATTAAATGAGACTTTATTAAGACTTTACTGTGATTAGATGAGACTTTATTAAGACTTTACTGTGATTAAATGACTTTATTAAGACTTTACTGTGATTAAATGAGACTTTATTAAGACTTTACTGTGATTAAATGAGACTTTATTAAGACTTTACTGTGATTAAATGAGACTTTATTTAGACTTTACTGTGATTAAATGAGACTTTATTAAGACTTTACTGTGATTAAATGAGACTTTATTAAGACTTTACTGTGATTAAATGAGACTTTATTAAGACTTTACTGTGATTACATGATTAAATTGGAGATTATTAAGACTGTACAGTTAATGAATTAGACTTTATTGAGACTTTAGTGAGACGGTGATTAACAGACTAAATTGAAATTTAAATGAAATCTCAATGTATTATTTCTTTTACGTTTGAACAAAATCGTTTGAGCTTTTTGGAGTGAGATGATCGGAGGAGGGACACACATGTCTGTTGTGGGAACCTGGTCTTGTGAGCTTGACTGCACACTGGGTCTCTATGGGGGTCACCAGGTTTTAGGGAGGGGGGGTTACCGCGAGGCAGGCTGCCCTTCCTCATGTAAAGATGTAAACGGTGGTGAAAGGAGGCCAGAGAAGACTTGTGGTTCTCTGTTTGTTTCCTGACTGCAGGAGCGTTGCCGTGGAAACCGGCCTTTAACAGCAGGTGGGGGGTCGAGGAAATTCCCTCCACACACCCGGCTGCCTCCTCCGAGTCGAGAGAGAGAGAGACGGGGAAACCCGAGGAGGAAGAAATCAGCTCGGCAAACTGCTTCCAGATCAGCCCGTTAAACACACAAACACACAGACACACACAGGGTTACATTCTTGTGTGATGATGTCATGTGCAGCTGTGCGTGCCGATCCAGATGCTCTTGGATTAACTTCAGGTTTAAAGAAGTGAGGTTCAAGAGCAAATCAGTGCTGGTGAAGTTAAACAGCAGGACCCCACAACCACACAGCACATTTCAGACTCTATTTTAACTCTGAGCTGGAGTTTATATTGTCAGTGTTAAATCAACACTCAACCAAGGGTTAACAAGGTAACTCAGAATAAGTGACAAAAATAAATCCGTAAGAGTTGAATCACCTTTTGCAGTGTGATTTCAACTCTGCACTTCAACACTTTTGCGGAAAATGAACTGTGAGGATTTTGCTGTGTGCTGAGGGGCCCCTGAGCAAGGCCCCTTAACCCAACGCGGCCCAGTGGAGCTGTGGTCCCACAGAGCGTCAGTGTAGTCAGGAGACGGGAGTACTGCTCTGGGTTACATACATACATCTATGGAGCAATATGAATATTAGCTGGTCACAGTTAAATCACCTTAGTATATCGACACAGGACCTGACTGTTAACTGTGAGACTCCGTGTTAACGTCCACTTTGACTGCAGGAACCTCGGCGTGACGTCGACAGCCGACTCTCCCTGACTCCAACATCACTGACACCACCATCCTGTAGATACTCGCTCTACAACATCAGGAGAACACGTCCCCTTCTCACTCAGAAGGTTCTGATTCAGGCTCTGGTCGTCTCCCTCCTGGACTACTGTAACTCTCTCCTGCAGGTCTCCTGCTTCCACCATTCAGCCTCTGCAGCTCATCCAGAATGCAGCAGCTCCACTGGTCTTTAACCTTCCTAAGTTCTCCCTCACTCCTCCACTCCTCCGCTCTCTTCACTGGTACCGGTGGCTCATCCAGTTCTAAACATGGTGCTTACGTACCATGCTGTGAATGGATGGGGTCCAGCTTACATCCAGGACCTGGTCCAACCCGACATCCCGACCTCTGACCTCTCCGCTCTGCATGTGATAAACTGCTTGTTCCTCCTCACTGAGAGCAAAACACTCGACTAGATCTCCACTCTCTGCTGTCCTGCTCCTAAATGGTGGAAGGAGGTCTCTGAAGACATCAGGACCACAGAGAGCCTTCACATCTTCAGACTAAAGACACACCTCTTCAGACTCTACCTCCACTAACACACTAACTAACTGTAGCACTTACATTGGACTTATAATGGTTCTTATCTACAGCAAGTTGTACATTGGCTTATTTGATGAAATCACACTTTCTTGTTCTTTTGAGTTTGTATCGTTGAAATGTTCTGATTGTAAGTCGCTTTGGATAAATTACATGTAACGTACATCCACATATACACATAATGTGTACAGTGGCAGAGAAACATTTGGACACACCTTCTCATTTCATGTGTTATTCATTTCTTTCTACATTGTAGATTAATATTGAAGACATTAAAACATGTTTTAAAGAAAGTGGAGCGTGTTTTCTATGTTGGACATTCTGCTTTGGGCTTCCTTCAATTAGCTCCATGAGGGAATCACACAGAAGGTTCTCCAACAGTCTTGAAGGACTTCCAGAGGTTCTAAGCACTTGTTGTCCGCTTTGTCTTCACTCTGCTGTCCAACTCATCTCAAGTGGGTTTAGGGGGGTGATGGTGGAGGTCATGTGAAGCAGCACCTAAACCAGAAGAAACACAACGTGGGAGAACCAGCAACATGAGGAAGAAGGTGCTCTGCTCAGAGGAGACCAGAATGGAACTTCTTGGCCTCGATGTGAGACGCTGTGTGGAGGAAAGCCAACACCACCCGTCACCCTGAGCACACCACCCCAACAGGGAGCATGGTGGTGTAGCATCACGCTCCTCTTCAGCAGGAAGCCGTCACGAGGGGAAGATGGATGCAGCCAAATACCGGACAATCCTTGAGAACATGATGGTCTGCAGAAGGAGCTTCTTCCTCCAGCAGGACGATGACCCTCAACATGCAGACGGCTACGACGGGACGTTCCCAGCGGACCAGTCAAAGAACATCAATCCCATCAGAGTCTATGGTGAGATTTAAATGACTGTTCAGACGTCTCATCCAGTCTGACTCAACATTTCATCTGTAGGTGTGGAGACTTTCCTCCGAACACCAGCAGCTGCAGACAAAGGGGGCTACTTAACCGGCTTCTTGCTTCACATGGTTTGTACTTTGCGTTGATCAAATGAGGAAACAGTTTAAAACTGAAAGTTAAATCAGTTTATTTTTAAGGCCTGAGCCAATTTCGGTTTCCTCTTTAGACAATATTGTTAAAAAATGAACAAGTTAAACAAATCTAACTCCTACAAAGAATATCAAGAGAATCATGTTTTAATGTATTTCTGTACATAAACCACCGTCGTTCCACTGACGATTATTCACTTCTAATATGAGACACTCGTCTTTGGTGAAACCTCTTCAGATGAGACACTCGTCTTTGGTGAAACCTCTTCAGAGCGAGACAACACGCTGCTACGAGATCTCTACGTTTGTCCGTATAGTCCCATGATGCACCGCTGTGCCTCCTCAGTTGTCCTCGTCCTCGTGGGAACCGATGGTCATAGGTTGCGGTTGCGGCTGCAGCGCCTCCTGCTGGATGGACACCATGCCGGTCAGCAGGGCGTAGCTCAGCATGGCGCCCAGCGCCACCAGGGCCGACAGCACCTGCTTCCGGCGCTTGTTGGGGACGTGGTCAAAGTCGCCGCCTTCGGGCGCCGCCGCTGGCGAGCAGGACGTCTTTGGACCGAAGGTCTCTGGGAAAAGAAGAAAGGGGGAGGAAAGATTCACGTCAGCCGAAGCGAAAGTCCAACAAACGCGTCTTCATGTCAGCTCGTCGCGCGGCGGTGACCTCGCGCGGCGGTGACCTCACCGCGGCCGTCCTGGGGGAAGTAGAGCAGCAGGATGTTGCTGCAGAAGCTGCTCAGGTTGTCCAAGGACTTGAGGTGCTGCTGCAGTTTGCTGTTGGGCAGCTTGGACTTCAGGACGGGGGCCAAGTGGCCGAAGACGTAGGCGTCCAGAGAACAGGGTCTGCATAGTACACACACACACACACACACACACACACACACACACACACACACACACACACACACACACACACACACACACACACACACACACACACACAGGAGGAGGTATAGTACAAATATTAACCAGTATTTTAATACGTAAATATCTCCACTGTCTTAACTCTCATCTCATGCACAGTAGTAACATGACCGTTGCTACGGTAACGCCTTTGAGGATCAGCTCTGAACTCACGAGTCCCCGAAGAAGAACTTCTGTGAGCCGAGTCGCTGGGAGAGAAGATTGAGACACTCGACAGCGTCACGGTACAGCTGGAGAACAGACACAGGGTCACACGTTAGACACACACACACACACACACACACACACACACGGTGTGTGAGGAACGTGAGCTCGTGTTCGGTGACGCGTGGTGAAGAAGAACATTCACGTGGAGGCTCCAGGACCAGCTGCCTTCATGAGCTCAGACGGCTCAGAAAGGAACAAATGGGCGGTTAACCGCGCGTTTGACCTTTGACTCGTTTCCATTACCAGCGTTTTCCACTGGAGACACATTTTCCCTTTTGCTTGTAAACTTCTTCCAACCAACCTGAACACATGGAAACTATGAGGCTGTCCTCCTCACCTCCTTCTCCAGCTCCTCCCCGGCCTCCAGGCCCTCGTCTCCGCGCAGCAGACGCAGCTTCTCCAGCTGGCCGCGCTGCATGCGGCCGGGCAGGAAGAAGTTGAGGGGGAAGGGCATGTGGTCGGCGTACCAGCGGCGCGTCACGTCCACGTAGTTCTTGGGCTCCACCCAGAAGGTGTAGATCTAGGTCACACACAGAACCTGTCCTGAACACGTGTGTGTGTGTGTGTGTGTGTGTGTGTGTGTGTGCAGGGTGTGGGCAGTCACTCGCTGAGGGTCACTCACCAAAGCAGGTTTCAGCTTCTCCTCCAGCAGAGAGGTGAAGGCCAGGCTATCGGCGCCCTCTTTGGCCGAGAGGTCGTAGTCCGCGTTGTATTTCTGAAAAACACAGAAAGATCATAGAGCTGCGCATCGTAGATCGTAGCGCATTGTAGCGCTTGTGTAGCGCTTGTGTAGCTCTTGTGTAGCGCTTGTGTAGCTCTTGTGTAGCGCCTGTGTAGCGCCTGTGTAGCGCCTGTGTAGCGCCTGTGTAGCTCTTGTGTAGCGCTTGTGTAGCTCTTGTGTAGCTCTTGTGTAGCTCTTGTGTAGCGCTTGTGTAGCGCTTGTGTAGCTCTTGTGTAGCTCTTGTGTAGCTCTTGTGTGGCGCTCGTGTAGCGCTCGTGTAGCGCTCGTGTAGCGCTCGTGTAGCGCTCGTGTAGCGCTCGTGTAGCGCTCGTGTAGCGCTCGTGTAGCGCTCGTGTAGCTCTTGTGTAGCGCTCGTGTAGCGCTCGTGTAGCGCTCGTGTAGCTCTTGTGTAGCTCTTGTGTAGCGCTTGTGTAGCTCTTGTGTAGCGCTTGTGTAGCGCTCGTGTAGCGCTCGTGTAGCGCTTGTGTAGCTCTTGTGTAGCGCTTGTGTAGCGCTTGTGTAGCGCTAGGCGTTTTAGCTATTCAAGCTGTAGAGCAGCTCTAAACTAGGACACAGAAGATGTGGCAATGTGGAGAGGAGGCAACAAGGAGCTTCTACTCGGGGGCCTTTCATGGTTTTTACAACTGAGCTGCCGGAGGCGCTTCTTCAGCAGCTCCGACCAAAAGCAGCGCGAGGCAGAGAGCATGCTGGGTAATGTGTTCCAGCTGGCAGTCAGATAGACAGCAGGAAAGAGCTTTCGCAACTGGACACACACACACACACACAGACACACACGCAGACACACACACACACACACATGCAGACACACACGCAGACACACACACACACACACATGCAGACACACACGCAGACACACACACACACACACGCAGACACACACACACACACACGCAGACACACATGCAGACACACACACACACACACATGCAGACACACACGCAGACACACACACACACACACGCAGACACACACACACACACACGCAGACACACATGCAGACACACATGCAGACACACACACACACGCAGACACACATGCAGACACACACACACACACACATGCAGACACACACGCAGACACACACACACACACACGCAGACACACATGCAGACACACTCAGTGAAGGGGGTGGTTACCTGTTTTCTCAGGTGGATGATGATGTCAGAGGGTCTGGTCAAACTCTCTTTCTGATTGGTCCTCAGAGTAGGAAGTAAGCCTGAGAAAAACAAACAAAAAAAGATGAAGGGAACAACAAAAACAACAACAGTTGTTTGTTGTGTGGCGGTGCCTCACCGCTGGGACTCCTCCAGGGGTTAGACATCTTCCGGAGCTTCAGAGGAGCTCCTGCAAACTGAGCGTAGGCCTGCCGGGAGACAACAACAACAAAAAATAAAACCACAACAACAGATGAAACAACAACAACAACAGATAAGCAATAACAACACGGGATGAAGGCAGGTGGAACTATGGATAGAATCAAATTAAAAATAAACTGAAAATTAGTAATTACAACACAGTAGTGGCCAACCGCCCGACATTACCCAGAATGCACTGCTGCTCTGTGCGCAGATCAACACACCATGTTTAGCTGAGGTGTGATGCATCTACACAAGACCCTGAATCATCAGCCCACCGCCGCTGCAAAGGATTCTGGGAGCTCACACTACAAGCTGTCTCATCTTACAAGAGGATGGACAGTTTGTCCACATGAAGACATATAGAGAGACAGACGAAGTGACAGCAGTGAGTGTAGCTCCGCCTCGCGGACATTTGAGGGATTAAACGTCTCTTAGTGACACATGTACGACATACTTGTGTACTTTCACTGCCGATACTCTCAAATGAAGCCTGTCATAGTTTGTACTTCCACTTTTAGTGGATCGATTTATTTTTGCAGCTCAATTTGCGGTAAGCACGTTGCCTGTGATCATAACACCTTTATAGGCCTTGAACAGTGAGAAATAATAAATAATGAGAATATTCCGTTTAATCCATACAGAAGCCATCTGATCGAACACTCTGACGTCACCGGCGTCACTTTAAAACGTGTCGTGTCGGTTAACCGTCCGTCCGTCGTTCATTGAGCCGTAGCATGCTAACGCTAGCAGCAGCTGCCGGGTGATTTATCCGGTGTTTCCGGTTGTGAATGAAGCCGTTTGGGACGGACACTCACCAGGACCACCAGGCAGTCGGTGCTGACGGACGGGAGACCCCAGTCTCCTTCCCAGCAAAACAACTCGTCGGGCGCCGCCATCTTCAGCCGGGACCGTGACCTCTGACACCGGAAGAGAAGCCGGAGGTGCGGACGAGGCCGCCGGAATGTATCGTATCTACTTCCTGTTTTTGTTACCGTCACTAAATGAAAACAAGACCTCTCACATACTCCGAATTACTATTTATATTAAAAGTACTTACTGAAATATAATAAAATAAATTACAAAAAGGTATTTACACTTTATTATTAAAAAAAACCCCGGAGTGTTAAAATGAAATAAGAAACATTCTGTGCATTTTATAGTTTAAACGACCAGACAAAATGCCACTTATGCACTTATAGACATTCACAAGACTACACGTCCCAGGGAGCATTGCTTTACAAATTGACCAATCAGAGAGCTCCAGGCTTTCAGCTCCGAAATTATTACATTGTCATTATTCTGGGCGTTGGTGGTGATGGTGATGTCTGTTGTTGGTTTGTGGATGTTTCAAAGCTTCTAGCTTGCTTTTTTTGTCTGTTGCCATCTTGTTTTTCATGCAACAGGAAGTGGACATAGACCGAGGAGGCCGAGGAGACCTGTCAATCAGAGTGTAGCCCCGCCCTAAAGCGTCCCCTGCTTTATGGTCTGTTTGACTCTAAATGGACCATCATTTACTAAATGAACATCATGTTGTGTTGAAGAAGACTTGAAACTAGAGACTGAGACCATAAATGCACATTTACAATGTTTACTGAGGGAATAAATCAAGAGAGAAGAAGAGTAATTTCCTCATAGACGTCTATGGGAGCAGAGGAGTCGCCCCCTGCTGGTCACTACAGAGAAGTAGAGTCATTTCCTCATAGACGTCTATGGGAGCAGAGGAGTCGCCCCCTGCTGGTCACTACAGAGAAGTAGAGTCATTTCCTCATAGACGTCTATGGGAGCAGAGGAGTCGCCCCCTGCTGGTCACTACAGAGAAGTAGAGTCATTTCCTCATAGACGTCTATGGGAGCAGAGGAGTCGCCCCCTGCTGGTCACTACAGGGAAGTAGAGTCATTTCCTCATAGACGTCTATGGGAGCAGAGGAGTCGCCCCCTGCTGGTCACTACAGAGAAGTAGAGTCATTTCCTCATAGACGTCTATGGGAGCAGAGGAGTCGCCCCCTGCTGGTCACTACAGAGAAGTAGAGTCATTTCCTCATAGACGTCTATGGGAGCAGAGGAGTCGCCCCCTGCTGGTCACTACAGAGAAGTAGAGTCATTTCCTCATAGACGTCTATGGGAGCAGAAGAGTCGCCCCCTGCTGGTCACTACAGAGAATGCAATTTCATTATTACATTACAGGTCATTTAGCTGACGCTTTTATCCAAAGCGACTTCACTTTTTTTGCCCGGGGAGCAATTTGGGGTTATGTGTCTTGCTCAGGGACACTTCGACACGGGACATGGAGCTGCCGGGGCTTGAACCGCCAACCTTGTTGGCTTTTTGAATCTTCTTCACTTTGTTTGTATTTCGGAAAATAAGTCAACAAGCAGCCAAATGAGCAAAAACATGTTTGTTTTGCTCTGTGATCACAGCGGTTTAACGACGTGCGGCTAAAGACGCTTAACGTTTATGTCAGTGGTTCCCAATGCTCGCTGGTACGAATACTTTGTGTTCCCTGATAGCTAAACATGTGGTTGTTTTGCAAGAACTTAAAAGCTGATGTTTACAAAAGTCAAATGTATATTATGATCTATATTTTGACAGATCCAGCCGAATATGAATGGTAAATTATTTACGTTAGCAAAATCACAATGAAAGCGATACGCACATTAAGCTAATGTCACCACATAACTGATCTGTATCCGTTTGAAGTATTCCAAGAGGTAGTAGTACACACAGAGGAGTATCAGCAATATTTATAAGACACGTGTTTGGATCCAGAAGCATTCGATATTAAATGTTTTGTGACTGAATAGTTATGATGTTATAATAACATGTTCAGAGGTCATGTGACCTCAGCCTCAAGCAACTACAGAGCTGTAGATGATGGAGTCGTCCTCCACCTTCACGGGTCTGCAAACAAACAAACAAGTAAACAAAGATGTTGAGTCAGTCAGAGAGACTCATTGTCTCTGATGCCCTTAATAATGATGACCACAATAACACTAATGATGATAATAATTATACAGGTGTACCTGTCCTGGCCTCCTCTGGCCTTGAACTGGATGTGGGCGTAGCTGACGTCTTCTTCCTGCTGCTGAGCTCCTTTCACCTGCATGTATGATTCTAATTATTATGCAAACTAAAGTACCTCCTTCAGCTACACATACAAATACATATTTGTACACATACATGTATATAATTACATATATATGTAACCGTTGTATTAATTAAAACAAAATGAGCACAAAAGGAAATGATCATAAGATACTTAATGATCAATGAGTCACCTCTGGTCCCGCCTCCCCTCTCACAGCTGACTGATTCTTCCTAAAAACACAACGATAAGAGCAAGATGACATCATGAAGTCCATGTGTATATATGTGAACGTCTAAATGGCAGTAACTCAATCAAAGTTGTCACGTAATTGTGTAGAAGACACAATATTTCCGACACAGATGTAGTGGTGTAGAAGTAAATATTCAAGTACTTCTAAAATGTACTAGTTAGAGTAGTTAGAGTAAAAGTAACTTATGAACCGAGAACAGGGACATCAACGGCAGAAGATAATACTACAAAGATATATAAAAATACAACATGTGTATATTTGGAGAATGAGGGGCGTGTCGTACTTCCTGATGATGGCGAGGACCACGATGACGAAGCAGAGGAGCATCAGGACAGAAGACACCACGCTGACTATTAGAGACACCTGAACGCCTCCTGAAACACAGCAGTCTGTGAGGAGACTCTCAATCCCCACGGTCAGCTTTTCAAAATAAGACTCCACCCGATGCGGGATGACCGTGAATTCCTGTTAACAGCATTTAAAATGACTGTTACCTGTCAGGTACCTGGCCAGGTACTCCACAAAACAACTAACCTTCCTCTTCAGCCTCCACGTGCACACTAAACGCTTTAGAGAACGAGCTGACGTCGTTCTTTAAACGACAGGTGTAATTCCCAGAATCCCCTGCAGTCAGAGCGGCAAGGTGGAGGGAGGGGCCAGTGTGTTTGAGGGCGTGGCCATCTCTGAGCCAGGTGACCTCCAGCTGGTGGAAAGTGCACTTTGTAGTGCACTTCAGTGTGACGGCTTCACCTCTTTTAAACGCTCTGTGGGTGGAGCTGTGCACCTCCATCTGAGCTCCGTCTGAAATACATTTTAAATGCTTTGATACATGAACACCGCTGGTGCTCATTGGATGGAACCGATGATGATGTAACCGGTTCAAACCCCATTATCATTAGAGTTTCTAATGATTCCAGTGATTTGCTTTTTAACTTTGTTTAAGAAATACATGAATTCGTGAATGCTGATCTGAGACTCCTGACAACCAATGGTCTTTATTCTTTATCTTAGCTCAGTGACCACTATTATTACTTCAACATTATTATCTCTGGTTTCTAGTCTTAATACATTTATTTGGCAGTAATCAGAATGAAATCATATGAAACTTGGTTTAGATTTAAGAGATTTAAGAGTGAGGAGACTCATCATCTGAGTCTCAAACTTCTGATCAAAGTGACTTATAGACGTTTTACTACGTTACTGTTCTGAGATCAGATCCCAGAGACCAAAAACATTTAGCATCTTCCATCCACTTAACCTTCACAAATAAGAAAAAAGAAGGCGTGTTCTTCCCAAAGCTCTCGATCATCTCGTCAACCTGTGTGAGGTCCTTCTTACCAACGACCTCCTGAGGAGGTTGTAAGCTGCGGTAGCTTCGGATACATCAGAAGTTATCAAACGAAAAGGAGAAGCGTTGATGCCCATTCATATGTGCGTTGGATGATCTTACCAGACACTCTGACTGTCGCTCCTGATCGGCCAGTATAATGATTTGCTGCATCATTCGCTTCCATTCTAAAGCGAAACGTCCCATTGTCTCCGTCCTGCACACCTGTGATCTGTAAGCTGCAGTTTCCCGTCTTGTCTCCCAGGTAATGGTAACGAGGGTTGTTGACCCTTTTATTTTGTAATTCACTGTCGTACACAGACGGAGTCGTGAGTTGACAGATTTCATGGTTCTGGCACCAAACGACTCTGATGATCTCGACCAGAACCTGTTTTCCGTCTGTATTGACAGACTGTGGAGTAAAGGAGCAGAGGATTGTGAGAGTGGATCCTTTAACAGCACAAAGTGGATGCTGGTAGTCCACCGTCGGCCCCTGACCCACGGCACCTGAGACAACACAAGGTCACACAAAATCAACTGAGTTCAGTGTCTCTGATTGTCTCTGTCGTAGTAAACTGAGGCCTGACCAGATGCTTCATCTCATGTTACAGGACAACAAATACCGATTAGCTTGTGCGAGTGAGAGAGCGCCGGTCTCACCTGTCAGGAGAAGCAAAACGCAACACACAACCTTTTTGTCCCCATCCGCCATCCTTTTCCCTTTGAGGACCGACTGTGAATCAGTCCAAGCGAATGTCTCCAGTCGCTTCCTCATTTCTTTCACCTTTCCCCCAAACTTCTCTTTCAACATCATCTTTGAACCACGTGTCTGTTTTGCGTCAGCTGTGTTTGTCCTGGAACTTCCCTAAAAACAGTCACTTTCTGAGAAACCCAAAGAGATCAAACAACAACCCCTCCAATGCTTGCCAATCTCATTCTAAAACTATTGGAATCTTATCTGTTCTCAACGTTTCTATTACTCTGATACCAGTGGTACCAGTGGTTGGATGGTCAGCTGGTCTATATGTGGTACCAGTGGTTGGATGGTCAGCTGGTCTATATGTGGTACCAGTGGCTGGATGGTCAGCTGGTCTATATGTGGTACCAGTGGTTGAATGGTCAGCTGGTCTATATGTGGTACCAGTGGTTGAATGGTCAGCTGGTCTATATGTGGTACCAGTGGTTGGATGGTCAGCTGGTCTATATGTGTTACCAGTGGTTGAATGGTCAGCTGGTCTATATGTGGTACCAGTGGTTGGATGGTCAGCTGGTCTATATGTGGTACCAGTGGTTGGATGGTCAGCTGGTCTATATGTGGTACCAGTGGTTGAATGGTCAGCTGGTCTATATGTGGTACCAGTGGTTGAATGGTCAGCTGGTCTATATGTGGTACCAGTGGTTGGATGGTCAGCTGGTCTATATGTGTTACCAGTGGTTGGATGGTCAGCTGGTCTATATGTGGTACCAGTGGTTGGATGGTCAGCTGGTCTATATGTGGTACCAGTGGTTGGATGGTCAGCTGGTCTATATGTGGTACCAGTGGTTGGATGGTCAGCTGGTCTATATGTGTTACCAGTGGTTGGATGGTCAGCTGGTCTATATGTGGTACCAGTGGTTGGATGGTCAGCTGGTCTATATGTGGTACCAGTGGTTGGATGGTCAGCTGGTCTATATGTGGTACCAGTGGTTGGATGGTCAGCTGGTCTATATGTGGTACCAGTGGTTGGATGGTCAGCTGGTCTATATGTGTTACCAGTGGTTGGATGGTCAGCTGGTCTATATGTGGTACCAGTGGTTGGATGGTCAGCTGGTCTATATGTGGTACCAGTGGTTGGATGGTCAGCTGGTCTATATGTGGTACCAGTGGTTGGATGGTCAGCTGATCTATATGTGGTACCAGTGGTTGGATGGTCAGCTGGTCTATATGTGGTACCAGTGGTTGGATGGTCAGCTGGTCTATATGTGGTACCAGTGGTTGGATGGTCAGCTGGTCTATATGTGGTACCAGTGGTTGGATGGTCAGCTGGTCTATATGTGGTACCAGTGGTTGGATGGTCAGCTGGTCTATATGTGGTACCAGTGGTTGGATGGTCAGCTGGTCTATATGTGGTACCAGTGGTTGGATGGTCAGCTGGTCTATATGTGGTACCAGTAAGTTGAAATACAAACCTCTTTGCAGAGGTTTGTATTGGGAAAAGCAGATTTCACCAATTGGGCTGGACGAAGTACTCTGTGTCATGATCCGGATTCCTCCTTGTTTTGTTTTTCCACACACACACACACACACACACACACACACACACACACACACACACACACACACACACACACACACACACACACACACACACACACACACGCACACCCAGCTGATACTCATTAACACACCTCCTCATTCCCATTCATGCTTTCACTCGCCCTAAACGCCCACAGCCGCTTTCCATAGCAATCAACTCTCACACTGATTCTCAACTCACCTGTTTCTGCTCACTGCTTAATTTGTTTGTCTATTTCTAACCACCGTTTCTCTACTCCCCTGTCAGACTGTTGTTGAACGCTGAGCTGTTGCCTTGTCCTTGTGTTACCAATCCAGCGTTGTCTTTTTCGAGATCTACTGTAAGTCTTGTCCCGGACTGCGTCTGCTGACGGCAGCCCCCTTAGTTTGAGTTTGGGAAGAATAAAAGACATTTTTCCGCACCTCTGCATCTGTGTCCTCTGTTCTCCACGTAACACTCTGACCCTTTACGGCAGTGACGGTACGAATAACACACCTTATTGGTGGAAAGTGCTCCATGTGCACTGACTGTCCTGTTAAACTGGTTTCAAGTCTCACTGATCCCACTGCGCCCACACCTGGACTCATTCACACACACACAGGTGAGAGCAAACTCTTCTACTATTGCCAACAGTACTACCAGTACTACTATTATGTCTTACGTTAAATTTTAATTCAATTAATTTTATTTTGTAAAGCCCAAAATCGCAAATTACAAATTTGCCTCAGGGGGCTTTACAAAATGAATGAAAACCGTTCCACGGGGAAACAAGGGAAGAAAGCTTAGTGAGAACAAGAGGAGAACCCGTCTCCTGATGGACAGACTACATGGACGGGTGTTGAAATCCAAAAAGCTGATTTAGTTATTACTCTATAGTTTTTTTCATGGTGATGTGATTTTTAACAGTGTCCTTTGTTTTAAGTTCTTTAATGATCATGTCATCTTGAGTCTTCATGTAATTACATAATTGTCGATTTCATTTATGTTGTTGGTAGAAACACACAATAGACACTGCATAAATAACACAGAGCATCTGCTCAAGAGAGACTTTCCACCAGGGAAGGTCTCTGAAGGACCAACACTACAGTCAGTTAAAGACTGAGGTCTTTGTCACTGGAGGGAAACAAGTGAAGTAAAAAGACCACCTCCTCTCTCCTCGTACGGAGGGCCACAGAATCTCTGTGGTCGCTTAGTTTCTCTTTAAAGTTGCATCTTTTTAATCTTTAATGTATCTTTGTGTCTTCGAGCTACTTTGAAGTTGCTTTCTGCCTATTTGTGGTTATTTTGTAGGTAGAGTTACATTTTTATTTGGCTTTTATCGAGAGCAACTTAAAATAAGTGAACTCAAGGAAGAGTACGGAACCAGAAAAACAAGAATAAAGTAAGGAGGACGGGAGGAGGAGGGTGAGAGGAGCAACGTTGATACGGGACCATCGATCAGCGTCCATGTACCCTCATTGTTATGACTCATAGCATCTTCAGAGTTATGATACAGACATTAACAAGTGTGAAAGAACAAAAAGCCAAATGGTGGCAATCCTTGAGATGAATTTGAACATGTGGAACCAGTAGCTGTGGACAACTGGATCCACCGGTCTTCCCGGTTGCTGTTAGTCCTACAAGCAGAGGTATGGCGGGGGCAGGGAGACGCATAGAGACCAAAGGGTATTAGATGTTATCTGAAGTCATTATGACCACAAAGATGTGTTTTCACATTCTTCACGTGTTAATCACATTAAGGAACACTCGTCCTTCTGTTTATCACAAACATTATGTCTCTTGCAGTATCGTCTCCTCATGATGTCCGTCTCCTGCTGAAATGAAGACAATGCGAGAGCTGAAATTCAGTCCTGTAAAAGTACTGATGCAAAACACAGAGTTCAGTTCTACGACAGCTGGGCAGAAAACTACGAGAAGGTCTGTGTACTACCTGTTCAGGTACTCTGTATACTATGTGATGCCCTGAGAGGCGCCGCCGCTCTCACCGGGGCAGTTCGAGCGGTGCGAGGACACCAGGTTCAAATATAAACAAAAGGTTGTATTCACGTTCTCCGGAAACAAAAACAGTCGTCCAAACAGGGTAACTCAGGCTCCGGTGGATCGGCGCCAGTCCACCTTAAACAATGTCCCGTCTTCAGAGGGGGATCATGAATCCAACTCACGAGAATATACAGTCTTCCTCCACGATATCCTCCTACGGCGGTCTGGTCTTCTGCAGCGAGCCCAACCTGCAGATCGTCTCTCTAACCCCAGGAACCAGCCGCTCGTGACATCACAACTACCTGTTCAGGTACAGGTGTTCACTTAAGCCTCCCATCTATCTGAACCAGGACACGAGCCTGATGTGCTACCGAGCTCCACACCTGGCCGTGGACTTCCTGTCCAGCAGCTTCTCGGGGAGTCGAGGAGCCGCTCGTGTTCTGGACGTGGCCTGTGGGTCCGGGTTGGTCGCTATGCTGGTGAGCCTTTCATCCATTCATCTTCTACACCCCTTGTCCTCGTGGGGGAATGGGGTCAATCCCAGCTAACATCAGATGGTTGAACTGGACCAGTAGGAGCCTAAAAAAACTTCTAACACAGTAAACTTTGCATTTAGGGGACGTGCTCAGTGCGCTCTGGTGATTGTGTTGCTTGTTAGCAGAATAAACCATTACATTACACCATGAAATTAGCCATGGAAGGTCATCAGGTCATGTCTGGTCACTACGTCACAAGTCCCTCACTTCTTCTTCTTCTGGTATATTTAGATGGTTAAACCGAACCAATGTCGTCCCAGTAGACGCTGCTAAAGTTCTGTACGGACCGACGATAGGACCAGAACCTCATTTTGTAGAGGTTTAGGAGCTAATGTTGGTTGTCTTTGTCTTCTGGTGCTTCTAGATGTTAGAACTGGGCTTCAAGCACTTTGTGGGAGTGGACGGCAGTCAAGGTATGCTGGACCAAGCTGCTAAGACCGGGATCTACGAGGAGCTCAGACTGGCCTTACTGGGAGCAGAGCCACTGCCAGCAAAGATTGGTACACCACACACTCACACTGCATACACACTTACTGTACCTGTATATATGTGTTGGTAAGTGAGAATGAGTTATGCTCCAACAGGCACTGAGGCCACCTAAGGGGTCCTTGTTTTAGGAGTCAAGCGGGAGACGTTTTCACACGCTAGGGAGAAGTAAGAAAAGAGAGAACCAAAGTTTACCCGTAACTTGGCGGACTTCTTACCTGTTTAACGGAGGAATAAAGCGTTTCTTAAAAACTAACGTCAGTAAGTTAACACACAAACACAAAGGAATAATCCCAGATGATGAAGGATGCGGCATAACCATTTCAGTTATATAGAAGGCGGAGCCACAGATCAGTTGCAGGACAAAAAGGGCGGGGCCACAGATCAGTTCCATGTATAATAAGGGCGGGGCCACAGATCCGTTCCATGTGTAATGAGGGCGGGGCCACAGATCAGTTGCAGGGCAAAAAGGGCGGGGCCACAGATCCGTTCCATGTATAATGAGATCAGATCAGTTTCATGTGTAAAGAGGGCGTCGCCACAGATCAGGCCCAGGACAAGGAGGAAGATACTAACCCATGAAAACCTTCTTGATTGGTGGAACCTTAACAGGGCTCCTCCTCCTCCTCCTGGTTTCAGGTGCGTTTGATGTGGTGATCATGGTTGGCGCTCTGGATCCGGGTTTTGCACCAGTCAGTGTTGTGAGGGAGCTCTGCCAGGCCGCCAAACCAGGTCAGAGTCGGACCTGATGTGGATCTCTCATACTGAATGCTCAGTACAGAACTCCCTGTGAGTGAACACGCTGTGTGTTGGTCTGCAGGTGGTTTGGTCTGCATGTCGAGAGGCGACCACAGTGGACCAGCAGGACGTGAATACAAGAAGGATCTGGAGGCAGAGCTGCAGCTGATGGAGGAGGAGGACCTGGAGGAGGTGGAGTCCAGTAGGACTCAAACGCACCAACAGATACATGAAGGACCCTCATCTGAAGCCAGAGGAGATCCAGCAGCTGCAGCTGGAGGAGTGTTACCTAAGTGGGACTGCTTATCTCTACAAGAAGCACAGCCGTTAAAGCAAAGGCTCAATCAGAGAGCTGAGGTAGCCCATGGCTTTAGATATGAAAACATAATACAATATAGAGAAATGCTGTGGAAAAATATTGTTCTGTGTAGGTTATTTTGTGGTTGTAGTTTAAATTTGGTCTATTTTGAGTGTGTTTACAATTTTAATCTTAAATGCAAAATGGTAGAAGCTTGATTAGATATCAGGGGTATAATGAAATCTTAGAACTCAGTTGGGGCTTTTGGGATAATAAGTTACTCATTGGTGCAGGAGGGTTGATCTAGAACGGGGGTCTCAAACTCATTTCAGGTTTGGGCCAGATGCAGCCCCCGACCGAACGCCAGCTAGACCATCACGGTCGGCGGGGGGGGCTGACGGCGCTGACGGTCCGACCGGCGAAAGGTACGGTCGCGCTGACGGTACGCCAAAGTCGGCCGAACCCCCCCGCTGGCGGGCCGGAGTTTGAGACCCCTGATCTAGAAGGGTTTTTATTGAATACAGGACCAAAGGTTTTCTCGTGTGAACGACTAGAGTCGCTCAAGGGGGGAATGTTTCTTCATGTTCACTCACGTTACGCAAGGAGACACAACGCGAGGGTCTGACAACCAGACTGAGTTAGTCCAGCATCAACAAGCAGGTCGAGGGGCAGGTGAAGGACAAGGAGAAGGACAGTGGGACGACACCAACAGGAGGAGAGTCACGCCAAAGACATGTATAAACTAATGTGTTGTATCATCACCTCGTTGGTGTCTTTCCTCTGAACTGAAGGATCTCCAGCGTGTTCTATGGGTGTGTGTTACTGAGACTTCCTGGTCTGTGAGGATGTGTGGGTCCTGGTCTGTGAGGATGTGTGGGTCCTGGTCTGTGAGGATGTGTGGGTCCTGGTCTGTGAGGATGTGTGGGTCCTGGTCTGTGAGGATGTGTGGGTCCTGGTCTGTGAGGATGTGTGGGTCCTCATCTCCTGGTCTGTGAGGATGTGTGGGTCCTGGTCTGTGAGGATGTGTGGGTCCTGGTCTGTGAGGATGTGTGGGTCCTGGTCTGTGAGGATGTGTGGGTCCTGGTCTGTGAGGATGTGTGGGTCCTGGTCTGTGAGGATGTGTGGGTCCTGGTCTGTGAGGATGTGTGGGTCCTGCTCTGTGAGGATGTGTGGGTCCTGGTCTGTGAGGATGTGTGGGTCCTGGTCTGTGAGGATGTGTGGGTCCTCATCTCCTGGTCTGTGAGGATGTGTGGGTCCTGGTCTGTGAGGATGTGTGGGTCCTCATCTCCTGGTCTGTGAGGATGTGTGGGTCATGGTCTGTGAGGATGTGTGGGTCCTGGTCTGTGAGGATGTGTGGGTCCTGGTCTGTGAGGATGTGTGGGTCCTCATCTCCTGGTCTGTGAGGATGTGTGGGTCCTGGTCTGTGAGGATGTGTGGGTCCTGGTCTGTGAGGATGTGTGGGTCCTGGTCTGTGAGGATGTGTGGGTCCTGGTCTGTGAGGATGTGTGGGTCCTGGTCTGTGAGGATGTGTGGGTCCTGCTCTGTGAGGATGTGTGGGTCCTGGTCTGTGAGGATGTGTGGGTCCTGGTCTGTGAGGATGTGTGGGTCCTCATCTCCTGGTCTGTGAGGATGTGTGGGTCCTGGTCTGTGAGGATGTGTGGGTCCTCATCTCCTGGTCTGTGAGGATGTGTGGGTCATGGTCTGTGAGGATGTGTGGGTCCTGGTCTGTGAGGATGTGTGGGTCCTGGTCTGTGAGGATGTGTGGGTCCTGGTCTGTGAGGATGTGTGGGTCCTCATCTCCAGTCAGAGGGATACAGTCGGCGACAGGCACCACATTTTGTGGGGCAGGTGCTCAAACCCAAACAAAAGGGCATCCATCGCACAGTAGGATTTATTCACCGTCCTTCTGCTTTTTGGCTTTATGCTGCAAATTATGTAAATGAGATGAATGAAAGTTAATAATAATCAAAAGCTGACAATACACACACATTGTTGTACTCTTTTCGTTGAAGCATAAGCAGAATTACACTAATAATATACCACAATATACCTCACCGACTGTCATGTAGCTCCACTTAAGACCTACGTTTCATTTCATTAATGATTCTCAATAAAGTTAGAAACAAAGACACGTACCCCCATTTGAGAACCACTGACTTAGACAATCCAAAGTTAATATGAATTAAAACACAACAACACTAAAACAACAGGAATCGTAGATCATAAATAATAAAGGCGAACATCTGAAAACATATAAACATCATTTAAATCCATCCAGCCGTTTGTTATGCAAGTCGTGCAAATGTACGTCAGTGCGTATAAAGACAATCTGCTATTTTTTATCTCACAATTTGGTGACGCGAGGCAGGGGGCGGGGCTTTCTCCTCCGCGAGGACCATTGCACTGAGGAGGACAACGCGGTGACCTCCCACTCTGATGACTTTTCTGTCAACCGAAAGGTTCACGTTATTGAGGTTTCGTAAGGTCGACGTTTTATCTTTTTAAGTTTTGTAAAAAATAAGTAATTACACTCGCACATTGAAAGCTTTAACCAAAATCTATCCTCGAATTATATTTATTATTTTTTCATTTAAACAATGACTTATTAACATGAAAAATGAAGCTGTCAGTACAGCTTGGAGAAATCAACAGAATATCATTAATTATATATTTAATAATATATGTATGTCACAATATGTACCTCTGAGATGTATTAGAATATCTCTGAGCTGTAGCTGTAGTACAATAAAAGTGCAAAATGTAAAGTATATATATTATGTTTATAAATTAGTGCTTGGCAACGATGAAATTGAACTGGATTAATTGCATTATTTTTTGTGGCAATTAGTTGCATTATGCACAAAATTCAATACCACGCTAAGGACCGTCCTACTGGATATGCGTGTTAAACGTATAATCAGCTTCACTGCTCTTTTGCGCGGAGTGGGTCATCGCCTTCAATCCGCCATCTGTGTCCAGTCTCATCGCGAGCGCCTCCGCGCAGCCTCCCTGCATCCGAGCGCGAGCATCAGTGCGCAGGAACAGAGGCAGAGAAGACGGGGGGACAGAAGAGACCGCGGAAAGACAGAGACAGAGACGGGACGCCATCGGGTCCCTGGAGCGGCGCCTCTCCCGGACCAGCGGCTTCTTCTCGGCCTCTCGGCCCTCTATGGGTGTGAGTGGGAGCGGCCGGTAGTCGGGCGGTGTCTCCTCCATCTCTGCGCTCTTCTTCCCGCTCCGTCCGGACAACAAAATGGCGGATGTCATCGAGCTCGGACCGGCCTACGGTGAGACCCGGGCCCGTTCGGTGTCCCGCGCCCCGCGGCTCGTCGTCGAGATAACGGCTTTCAGTCGGTCCCGGACGGTTTTATTTGGGTCAACGGGGAATCCAGCAGGTGTATCGGGCCTAAACGCCCCGTGTCGTCCTCATAATAATCTCCATTATTAACAAGCAGCCAAAGGGAACATTTAAAGACAAAATGGCGCTGGTGTTGGGAGAGAATTTAACCGGAGGAACGTGAGATCAAAGAGAATAACATCCATGACGTCACACAGGGCGGCTTCCTCTTGGGGGCCTCATCTGCGTGCGCGCGCGTGCCAGTCGGGGTGGTGTATCTGAGGTGACGTCATGTCTGAACGCGGCGTTGTTTTGAACCCGAGGTACCCGGATGCTACCATCAGGTAACAGAGTATTTGTACAGTGTACAAATACTCTGTTACTCGTGCCATCAAACTACATCAGCCAATGTACTCTTATACAGTACAAATACCGTGGTGTAAAAGTACTCCGTTAAATGTAGCCTACTAATACTATTGTGTACAAATACTGTTATACAGTTAATCTACAAATAATAAGTATTAATACTGTACAGTTACTCTCATACAGCAAGAGTACTAATGCCACAGGTTAAGTACTACAGACTGTAACAATATCTTGTCACAGTATCTATATTCAGACTATTATTACTGATAGATTGATGTACTTTAGTATTAATATATGATTATTTTTTATCCATTCATATATATACATGTATATATGGTGTGCGTGTGCGTGTGCGTGTGTGTGTGTGTGTGCGTGTTGCTAGGCAGCGAGCTGCTTTCAGCTGGTTCCCAAACATGACGTCATGGCTCGGGTCTCAATAGGAAGGAGGTGTCTCTCCGGTTGTGGTTCTTGGTCCCCTGCTCACGTTCTCCGTATGTAATGAACAGATCGCCGTGGTGTTTGAAACACGTTGCACGGAATCCAGAAACTAAGCTGCAAACGGATGATCAAATATTTTAAACCTCACTTCATTTCTTCCTTATTGTGAACCTTTAATGCGTCAGCTTCTATCAGGTGATTCATATCAACCTCATCACCTGGTTCCAAAACGCACGACTTAAACGCACTGAAATGAGGTTAAATGAATGAAGACTTAATGAGGGGAAGCTGCTCAGAACCCATTAAGAGCAAAGACAACTGTGGCATTAAGCACTTGTCACCTGGAGATGACTCAGCTGGAATCATCTCAGAGGGTTAAAGCCCTCAGACTGGCTCCATGTTCTAGATCTGTTCTAGATGTTCTATAACCCTGTTCTAGAAATATCAGATGTATTTAAATTGAACTCATATGAAGACGGACTCGCTCAAAGTGGAGGTGTGACCCACAGATGAATTGATTAAATGAGTCCTTGATTCAAGGTGATAATATGAGATCCTTTCGTCTGGTTATTGCTTATAGTTATTCTTTATTTATTACTTCCACTTTTCCTTTTTAGTAGCTTACTTATGTAGAATATTAATTCACTATCAACAGCTCGATTATTTGATTTGTGTGTTTATGAAATGCTTTAATTTTATTGGTTGAAATGACATCTAATGTTGGATGCTACACACTGTACGTGGCCTCCAACACAGAGGCTTCTCTTAAATTATTAGTCAACTTATGGTTGGTTCAAAGTGTGTGTGTGTGTGTGTGTGTGTGTGTGTGTGTGTGTGCGCGCGGATGAAGACAACAACACTGTACACAGCAAACAAAGAACCTCACTGGCCTCCGCTTGTGTCTGCTGCATTGTGGGAAATTGTTCATCTTATGTTATTCAAGATGAGTTAAACTTGATCTGCTGTTTCCACTGAAGATCCTCATAACGCAGATATCGCTTACGAGAACGAGTCCAACGTGACGGTAAACAAAGTAAATGTTTCATTGATGAAGCGAGACAGAGGACGACGTGATGATGATGATGACGTGATGATGATGACGTGATGATGATGATGACGTGATGATGATGATGACGTAATGACGTAATGATGACGTAATGATTGATGGGTGGCTGACTGGTGGTGTCGCTGTGTGTGTCTCAGCCATGTCTCCGGTCCTGGCGGGCTTCCTGGGAGCTGGGGTTCTGGTTCTGGTGGTGGTGGTTCTGGTTCTGCTCTGGTCCTTCTGTCAACGGCGTTACCTTCGCGTCTCTGGACGCTACAAGCTGCACGGCGACCGTTACTGCGACTCCGAAGACCCCCCTTACAAGTTCATCCACATGTTGAAGGGCATCAGCATTTACCCAGAATCCCTCAGCAGTAGCAAGAGGATCGTCCGAGGCATCCGGCGCGCGGACCGGTCCAAGCGTGACGGCGAGCGCGGCTTCCCAACAGCTGGCGCGGGGAGGGGCCTGGTGCTGGTGGACGCCGAGAACAACATCCTGGACGTCCCGGGTCAGCTCCAAATGAGTCATCTGGTCCCGCCCGCCGGGCCAGGCCCCGCCCACGGCGCAGGGCGGACGGAGCGGGCTCTGCCGGTCCGCGCCGACTACTGCTGCCTGGACAGCAGCTCGGCCGGCAGTAGCCAGACCAGCAGCAAGACGGCGTCCCCCTTCACCCCGGCCCCCTCAGAGCCGGAGCCCGACCCGAGTCTGGGCACCGTCAGCCTCACTGTCGACTACAACTTCCCCAAGAAGGCGCTGGTGGTGACCATCGTCGGCGCCCGGGGCCTCCCCGCCATGGATGAGCAGGCGGGCAGCTCGGACCCCTACGTGAAGATGACCATCCTGCCGGAGAAGAAGCACCGCGTCAAGACCCGCGTGCTGAGGAAGACCCTGGACCCCCTGTTCGACGAGACCTTCACCTTCTACGGCGTGGCCTACAGCTCGCTGCCCGAGCTCACCCTGCACTTCCTGGTCCTCAGCTTCGACCGCTTCGCTCGCGACGACGTCGTCGGCGAGGCCGTGGTGCCGCTGAAGGGCGTGGACCCGAGCACGGGCCGAGTCCACCTGAGCCAGCAGATCAGCAAGAGGAACATGCAGGTGAGCAGATGTCTTATTGGTTCTCTCCATCTAACTAAGGAGCCGCATGGAGCAACTGATCAATAACTCATCTCTCTAAAGATCAGAGGGCTCTGATATCAGATGTTCTCTCAGACCCTCCTGGACACACGTCTGTCCCTTCAAAATAAAAGTCTTGCTTCTGTGTGGAAGCAGAACCGTGAGTCTTTAGAGCAGAATAATATTCATGATGACTCTCATAAAAAAGAAGAAGAATAGATGAACACTGAGGGGATGTTATAGTATTATGTGGTGATACCACGTGGCCATGTGACCCGAGCGGAGCTCCGTGTGCTTGTGTCGTCAGTGTGAGACTCGTGGCGAGCTGCTGGCGTCTCTGTCCTACCAGCCGGTGTCTCATCGCCTCAGCGTGGTCGTCCTGAAGGCCCGACACCTCCCCAAGATGGACATCACCGGCCTGTCCGCGAGTGAGTCCCGACTCAACGTCCACAGACTTCAACATAAACACGCACAGAATACACCAATCACCTCACAGGGTAGTACAAAGACTACGTTTAATACCGCTGTACAAATATTCAGAATATTCTCTAATGTATTATCAATTTCAATATTAGTATTATTATGATGGAGTAGAAGTTTTTTCCTGTGATTCGATTAACATCTGAAGTTCTGTCCCTCCCAGCTGGTCCTGAAGGGGGCGCTGGAGGACAGATGATGGAGGGAAGACAATTACGGTCTTCATCCTCATAGATGACAAACAATTCCTTTAATAATGTTAACTGTCATTTTATTTAGTAGATTCCACACTAATCTTCTTTTGTTCTGGTTCCACATCTGTTTGAGATTTAATGGAGTTAAGAGTCCAGTATTTAAATGTCTGCAGACTAAAACACATCAGATGAGTGACATTTAATCATTAGAAGTGTATAATCTATTTCTGAATAAACATTGAGAAAGTTTTTTTTCTCCTGTCCAAAGCTCACACTGTTTCCTGAAGGAGATTCTTATTGTAAAAAGAATAATTAAAAACACGAACAGACGAAAGCTGCTTGTAATTTTTAAATAAATACCAACCAGCCTCAAAGCGTCACACTAAAATCCTAAAAACAAACATTTCTCAAGGTTCTATTGTTTTAGATGAAGCCATTAAAGCTACTAATTATATCACGACTATGCGGTGACTAAAGTTCTGTTCTTCCCCTCAGACCCGTACGTGAAGGTGAACGTCTTCTACGGACGCAAGCGCATCGCCAAGAAGAAGACGCATGTGAAGAAGTGCACGCTGAACCCCGTCTTCAACGAGTCCTTCATCTACGACATCCCGCCGGAGCTGCTGCCCGAGATCTCCGTGGAGTTCCTGGTGGTGGACTTCGACCGGACCACCAAGAACGAGGTGCTGGGCCGCCTGCTGCTGGGCCTCCACGGCCCCGCCCCCTCCGGCGCCTCCCACTGGAGGGAGGTCTGCGAAAACCCCCGCCGGCAGATCTCCAAATGGCACAGCCTGAGCGAGTACTGAGGGAGGAGCTAAAGACTCACACACACACGCACGCACGCACACACACACACCCCGTTCACACCTGGTGCTCACATGCGTCTCCGGCGATCTGATCCCACGTCAGCTCTTATGGTGGCAAAGAGACAAAGAAGTTGTGTCTGGTCCCTCGCAGACCTCCTCCGCCCGTTATGAACGCTTGACATCAGCCTGGGCCCGAGGGAATTACCCATGATTCATAGCAAGGGCAAACAAAGAGATGTGTGTTCAGCCCAGAGATCCACACGGAGATGTTAAGGATTAATAAATACAATAAAATCTAGAATCACCGATTTATTCAGCGAACATCTTGCCTTTTGAAATCAATTGTTATTCGACAAATGAGTCAAACGCAGTGATTGTACGTCACCGTGGTAACGCACCCTCACTAGTCTTATATAGCTGTAGAAGTTCAGGCGTCACGCGGTCAGATCCCCGAAGACTGGAGGGAACGCCGGGTGTGAACACCCCCCCCCCCCCCCCCCCAGAAGGAGCCGTGAGTCATCGATCAGACTGTGCTGAGTGTGTCGACGGGGGGAAGGAATGCTCAGATATTAAAAAAGAAAAGAAAAAAGAAGATTCCCCCTCTTGCTGTTGTTGTCATGCAGTTATGCATGTCTGTCCGAAGAGTAAACAAAAAAAGTCCAAATGAAGAACTGCTGACATCCCACTAAGTGATTGACAGGACCATGATGCAACATTTAAATGACTCACTAACACTGTGTAATATAATATATCCTAATATATCCAAGTATAAGTACTCCTCAGTAGGACCAGTTAAGTGACGTGTCCCACATGTTCCGGGGCGGCGGCAGCATGATCCCCGGTTCTCTCTCCTCAGTCCTGATCCTGGAGGATCCCTCAGCTTCATGTGGATTTACAAACGGTTCACGTCTCCTGACTGAAGACGACTGGAAAGATGCTGATAGAGCGGCCTGGAGCAGGACGAGAGACCTTGTAAAATACTTCATTTACTAAGTAGTCTCAGCAGGAAGCAGCTGTGGCGGCTGATTGAGACTCGTTATGATCAGGACTCGTTATGATCAGGACTCGTCATGACCTGGACTCCTTATGATCTGGACTCGTTATGACCTGGACTCGTTATGATCAGGACTCGTTATGATCAGGACTCGTTATGATCAGGAATCGTCATGACCTGGACTCCTTATGACCTGGACTCGTTATGATCAGGACTCGTTATGATCAGGAATCGTCATGACCTGGACCCCTTATGACCTGGACTCCTTATGACTTGGACTCCTTATGACCTGGACTCCTTATGACCTGTACTCCTTATGACCTGTACTCCTTATGACCTGGACTCGTTATGACTTGGACTCCTTATGACTTGGACTCCTTATGACCTGTACTCCTTATGACCTGGACTCCTTATGACCTGGACTCGTTATGACTTGGACTCCTTATGACTTGGACTCCTTATGACCTGGACTCGTTATGACTTGGACTCGTTATGACATGGACTCCTTATGACCTGGAATCATTACGATCTGAAATCATTACGATCTGGAATCGTCATGACTTGGACTCCTTATGACCTGTACTCGTTATGACTTGGACTCCTTATGACTTGGACTCGTTATGACTTGGACTCGTTATGACTTGGACTCCTTCTGACCTGGACTCGTTATGACTTGGACTCCTTATGACTTGGACTCCTTATGACCTGGACTCGTTATGAATTGGACTCGTTATGACCTGGACTCGTTATGACTTGGACTCCTTATGACTTGGACTCCTTCTGACCTGGACTCGTTATGAATTGGACTCCTTATGACCTGGACTCGTTATGACTTGGACTCGTTATGACTTGGACTCCTTCTGACCTGGACTCGTTATGACTTGGACTCCTTATGACTTGGACTCCTTCTGACCTGGACTCGTTATGAATTGGACTCCTTATGACATGGACTCGTTATGACTTGGACTCCTTATGACTTGGACTCCTTCTGACCTGGACTCGTTATGAATTGGACTCCTCATGACATGGACTCCTTATGACCTGGAATCATTACGATCTGGAATCATTACGATCTGGAATCGTCATGACTTGGACTCCTTATGACCTGGACTCATTATGACCTGGACTCGTTTTGACCTGGACTAAATATGGAGAATAACATAATATTGTTTTGATAACAGATTTAATATTCTTATCAAAAACAGCTTCCCCCCCACGTTAAAAGATCTCATCAGGACTTCCTGCTGCTTTACGCTCCAAAATACTTCCTCCCTTTTGCTGGCTACAGTGTCACTTCGTCAGACCGAGCGTTGCTTCTCTCGGTCTCCTCATCAAAAAATATAGCAAATATTGAAATTGGGGGCGTCGGCCGCCACAGCTCCGCCTCCACTTCCTGCCTCCGTCCCACCTCGTTCATCCTCTGACGGACCTCTAGAGATGCTCTCACTTTGCTCGGTGTGTTTTTATAAAGACCTGTAGATGTTTGTTAGGAGCTTTTTAATATCTCCGTCACACCGGAGTCGCTCCTCCTCGAGTTTGCTCGTCGGCAGACAGGAAGTGACCCGGAGACGGTTTCTTCTGAAGGGACAACAACGCTGTAGATTTGTACAGAGGTGAAGATGTTTCCTGTTTGGTGTGTTTGAGTTGTGAAACCTGGAGGAATGTTAATAAAAACTACAACGAGTCAAAGCATTGTTAGTAATATCATTTGAAGATTATATATTTAATACAGTGTTTATCCACTGCTCAAACCTTCAAAAAACATGTTTATGTACCCCACAGAGGCATCAGGGTACATGTACTGGAGGACAATTGTGAGGTACTTTTTACTGTCTCATCTCAGAGGTACTTATGGTTCTTCTTATCATACTATGACATTTACTTATATAAGTTATAAAGTACTTTTACGCCACGTTGTCCCCCTTAAGGCCGTACCCGCTGACCCCAGACCCCTCGGACTCGTCTCTGTGGCTTCTGGCATCAGAATCAAGACACAATGATGTCATCCCTTTAGGTCCAGGAAGCCTCACCTTCAAAGCGAGGTGAGGGTCATGTGACGCCGGCGTTGGGTAAGAAGTAGAAGCTTCTCTCTGGAGAACTGAAGGCCTCTGTGATGCGCCGTTCGTCAACTTTAGTTCCAAAGAAAACGCCGAATCCGGCGTGTCGCCGCTCGTTACAGCGTAACCCGAGAGCGTCGCGGTCACATGGAGGCCTCCCGCCCACACACAGCGCTCCTTTCATCACACCTCCGGCCCTCCCAACGAGTTCACGAGTCTCCCCTGAGAATCTGTCACGCCGGGGAGGAGAACAACTGGCAAGCTGTCGCAGGTTTTAACGTCTACTCGGAACCCGTGAGGATCTGATCCGGGGTCAGCTGGTAGAGGCCTCGCTGGCGTCAGGGGGCAGAGATCTGATCTGACAGCAGCCGCGGTTTCTCCTGGAAATACAGACTCTGATCAGATAAAGGATCCTAGACGCTGAGGGCGAGGTCATGGCGTCGCATTCATGGCCCATCAGAGGGCCTTTCGTCATCTCCTTTCAGTGTCTTTCAGTAAAGACAATCTGACTGATTTCTTCATATCTGTCTGATTTTAAGCTCCACCTCAATGTTCGTCATTTGTTTGTGTGTTGACACCTTGTTCTTGTTACTAGTTCAGAACTCTAACGGTGGAAATCTGTCCCAGAAATTAAATCTTAATGCGAGGGATGAAAATGAGTGAAACGCTAAGGACCTCTTTTGCTCCATCGCTGCTCTCTGATGACATGAAGACGTTCCATTGTGGCTTCCGTGCTTGAAGAGGCGTTCAAGGAGACCACGGACATCTGAGCCTCCCGAGCGGGAACTGTTCAGGTTCCTGGTTCTGTTCTTTTAACTCGGCACAGTGTGATTATGGTAAATATTAGGTAGTAATGTGACTGATCTTTTATGAGAAGAAGAGGACCAAGGATGGAACCCTGAGGAACTCCCCCTCCATTGTGAACATGATTCATCTGAAGAACGTTGAGCTACTGGCGTTAGCATGCAACTACCGTCAGTTCTAAAATCTCTAATGACGTTAGCATGCTAACCAGCTAGCCCAATAATAACAGTACGTCTACGGTCCGTAGATGGATGTTTTATTGGTTTGGATTTAGTGGTAGTGGGAGGAGTTTTCTTAGTCGACTGTAGACCTGGAATATGGTTTGAGGAATTGCATATGAAAATAATAAATATAAGTAGGTTGTGTGTGTCTCTGCTGAATGACTTCATTGAGTGTTTTATTAATTGATTGGTCGTCGACAAATCGAGCGGTTAATCGGGCATCGCCGGTGACATCACGGCGCTCTCGGCCAATCGGGTGGCTGATCTCAGGCGGACGAGCACCTCCCTTCGAGTCTTTATGAGCGGGTCACAGAGTCTGAGAGTCTTCATCTTCGTCATCACCCAGTTCAGCGCCGCCTCGACCCTTGAGCCTTTCTGATGGGGTAAGACCAGTTCTTCTTTAGTCAACACGGGTTTATAACTGGACCTCTTTTAGTTTTGTATTTGACTGTATTTTCTCTGATCATTTGATTGATAGATTCATCACCTGACAGATATTCAACATGTTTTCATAATCAAATAAACAAAACACATTATTATCAACTTGAAATGACGTCTGAACAAAAGATTTGAAATATTTAATTATTTTCTTAAGACATTATTTTAGAGATTTCTTTTTTTTGTCGTTGAAATTCATCCAAATCCCCCAAAAATGAAACAATCTTGAAAGCACTTTGTCCTCCGCCTGGTTTATAGGTGAATCCTGCGTAAAGGAGTTGATCCTTAACGCAGACTCTTCTCTACGTCACATCTGACAAGTCAATCAGCAGATTCAATTCTTCAATTCCTCCGTCTCAAATTGAATTGTTCAACTCTTTTTAGACGTTTCCTCTTTGGCGAGATGTTTTTTATCCACTCAATGCAGTATTTTGTCTTTCTACATTTACATTGAGTTATTGATATTATTGTGATGCGGTGAACACGGGGTCATGACACCGTCACCCGACGTAGCATTTATGATCCATCAGGTCACTTTAAACCCGGATGTTGAATATTAAATCTAATGATCCTTTGTGATTAAAGTTCATTGTGTTCAGTGTGTGTGTGTGTGTGTGTGTGTCTATGTGTTTGTGTCTCTGTGTGTGTGTGTCTGTGTGTGTGTGTCTCTATGTGTGTGTGTGTGTGTGTGTGTGTGTGTGTCTCTATGTGTGTGTGTGTCTCTATGTGTGTGTGTGTGTCTCTGTGTGTGTGTGTGTGTGTGTCTCTGTGTGTGTGTGTGTGTGTCTCTATGTGTGTGTGTTTGTCTCTGTGTGTGTGTGTGTGTCTCTATGTGTGTGTGTGTCTCTGTGTGTGTGTGTGTCTCTATGTGTGTGTGTGTGTGTGTGTGTGTGTGTGTGTGTGTGTGTGTGTGTCTCTATGTGTGTGTGTGTCTCTGTGTGTGTGTGTGTCTCTATGTGTGTGTGTGTGTGTGTGTGTGTCTGTGTGTGTGTGTGTGTCTCTATGTGTGTGTGTGTGTGTGTCTCTATGTGTGTGTGTGTGTGTGTGTGTGTGTGTGTCTCTATGTGTGTGTGTGTCTCTGTGTGTGTGTGTGTCTCTATGTGTGTGTGTGTGTCTCTGTGTGTGTGTGTGTGTCTCTCTATGTGTGTGTGTGTGTGTGTGTCTGTGTGTGTGTGTGTGTGTGTGTCTGTGTGTCTCTATGTGTGTGTGTGTGTGTCTGTGTGTGTCTCTGTGTGTGTGTGTTTGTGTGTGTGTCTCTATGTGTGTGTGTGTGTGTCTGTGTGTGTGTGTGTGTGTGTGTGTGTGTGTCTCTATATGTGTGTGTGTGTGTGTGTGTGTGTGTCTCTGTGTGTGTGTGTGTCTCTATGTGTGTGTGTGTGTGTGTGTGTCTGTCTGTCTCTGTGTGTGTGTGTGTGTCTCTATGTGTGTGTGTGTGTCTCTATGTGTGTGTGTGTGTCTCTGTGTGTGTGTCTCTGTGTGTGTGTGTGTGTGTCTCTATGTGTGTGTGTGTGTGTCTCTCTGTGTGTGTGTCTCTGTGTGTGTGTCTCTGTGTGTGTGTCTCTGTGTGTGTGTGTGTGTCTCTATGTGTGTGTGTGTGTGTGTCTCTGTGTGTGTGTGTGTGTGTGTGTGTGTTTCACAGCGGTCTCCAGGTCTCTGTGGTCTCTCTCTGTCAGCTGACTGCCTCATGTTCTCCTCACTGATCTCTGCTGTTTGTTTGCTCCTCAGATTTGGTGAAGGAGAAATGTCAGAACGTCATCATCACGAGGTGACTCCTCCCCCGTTTACACAACGCACACACAACATACACACACACACACACAGAATACACACAACACACACACTTACACTTTGAAACTATACAACAGTGTGCCGTTGTACTTTTACAGGGAGTACTTCTCCTCTGTGGTTGTAGTTTATCACAGTGAAGTATTGGTACTTTTACTGGGAATGTCTTTGAGTAGGAACCATGGGGACAGGAAGTGGGAGCTCATTGAGGGACGGACCAATCAATCACTTCCTGTGTTTCAGACCAGTGCCGTGCTGAGGGTGTCCAGTCTGCCGCTGGTCAGCTCGGCGCTGCAGTCCATGACCTCCGTGTACTCAGAGGTCAAAGGTCGCTACCCTCTGCTGAGCCTGATGGGCGGAGTCGCCGAGGTCGGCATGCGCAGCGTCTCCCAGGTTGCCATGACGAGGGCCACGCCCCTCCTCCAGAGTCTGGAGCCGCAGAGTATGTGTGTTTAAGTACTACTACTACTGAATGTATTACTGGTACTACACTGAGATACATATTGCTCTACATATGGCATACTACTAGTACTACTACTAGTACTCCTAATCCTTGTATATTCTGTGTTTTCAGTTGAAGTAGCCAACAGTTTCTTCCTCTTTGGTCTCGATCGTCTGGAGAAAAGCTTCCCGATTCTGAATCAATCGACGGAGGAGGTGACAACCAGTTATTGATGATCAGGATTGTATTGATTCGATGAGAAGGATTCATCATCTGATGGATTGCTGATCATGTGATCACGTCGGCAGGTGGTGGGCCACCTGAAGGACGCCTTCTTCCTGACGCTGGATGACGTGCAGCTGTGGGTGGTGGACGGACTGGACGGAGCTCTGGACCAGCTGGAGAGTCTCTCTGCGGCGGCTTCGAGCGCCGTGCGCCTGCTGCAGGACTCCCAGGCGGGCCAGGCCGCTGCGTGGGGGCTGGACGACGTGCTGACCCGCCTGGAGGACGCCAGCGCCTACTACCTGCCCCTCCCTCCCACGCTGCGTGAGTCTGGCCCTTCACAATAAGAGCTGCGTCTGGGGTCGGACCCGGTTCCACCGAGGAGGAGAATATGCAGATTCATTTGGTGTTAAAGAAAAAAGAGCCCCTCTACTGATGATGATGATGATGATGATGATGTGGATAATGGTGGTGATGGTGGTGATGGTGATGGTGGTGATGATGATGATGAAGATGGTGATGGGGATGATGATGAAGATGGTGATGGGGATGATGATGATGATGATGGTGATGGGGATGATGATGATGGTGATGGTGGTGATGGGGATGATGATGAAGATGGTGATAGGGATGATGGTGATGGTGATGATGATGGTGATGGGGATGGGGATGATGATGATGAAGATGGTGATGGGGATGGGGATGATGATGATGATGAAGATGGTGATGGGATGATGATGATGGTGATGGTGATAGGGATGATGATGATGGTGATGATGATGGTGATGGGGATGGGGATGATGATGATGAAGATGGTGATGGGGATGGGGATGATGATGATGATGAAGATGGTGATGGTGGTGATGATGATGATGAAGATGGGGATGGGGATGATGATGATGATGAAGATGGTGATGGGATGATGATGATGGTGATGGTGATGGTGATGGTGATGGGGATGATGATGATGATGATGATGAAGATGGTGATGGGCATGATGATGATGGTGATGGGGATGATGATGATGGTGATGGGGATGATGATGGTGATGGGGATGATGATGATGGTGATGGGGATGATGATGGTGGTGATGGGGATGATGATGATGATGATGATGATGGGGATGGGGATGATGATGGTGGTGATGGGGATGATGATGGTGATGGTGGTGATGGGGATGATGATGATGATGATGGTGATGATGGTGATGGTGGTGATGGGCATGATGATGATGGTGATGGGGATGATGATGGTGGTGATGGGGATGATGATGGTGATGGGGATGATGATGATGGTGATGGGGATGATGCTGGTGGTGATGGGGATGATGATGATGATGAAGATGGTGATGGGATGATGATGATGGTGATGATGATGGTGATGGTGATGGTGATGATGATGATGATGGGGATGATGGGGATGGGGATGATGATGGTGGTGATGGGGATGATGATGGTGATGGTGGTGATGGGGATGATGATGATGATGATGGTGATGGGGATGATGATGGTGATGGTGGTGATGGGGATGATGATGATGGTGATGATGGTGATGGGGATGATGATGGTGATGGTGGTGATGGTGGTGATGGGGATGATGATGATGATGATGAAGATGGTGATGGGCATGATGATGATGGTGATGGGGATGATGATGGTGGTGATGGGGATGATGATGGTGGTGATGGGGATGATGATGATGATGAAGATGGTGATGGGATGATGATGATGGTGATGATGATGGTGATGGTGATGGTGATGGTGATGATGATGGGGATGATGATGATGGTTATGATGGTGATGGGGATGATGATGGTGGTGATGGGGATGATGATGGTGGTGATGGGGATGATGATGGTGATGGTGGTGATGGGGATGATGATGATGATGATGGTGATGATGGTGATGGGGATGATGATGGTGATGGTGGTGATGGGGATGATGATGATGGTGATGATGGTGATGGGGATGATGATGGTGATGGTGGTGATGGGGATGATGATGATGATGATGATGGTGATGGGAATGATGATGGTGATGGTGGTGATGATGATGATGGTGATGGGGATGATGATGATGGCGATCCCCCAGGTCGCCAGTGGGAGATGAAGGTGCAGGAGTACGAGGATGAAGATGAGGATGAGCCCAGTGTGTGGACCAGGGTCCGGAGCCTCCTGCTGAACCTCAGCCTGCAGCTCTACCACCGTCTGATGAAGGTCAGGGAGCAGCTGCAGAGCGCCATAATGAGGCTGGGGGCCGGCGCTGACAAGGTGGGACAGACACCTCCTCGCTCATTCTCCTCCACCTCTCTTTTTTCTGCTCCTTCTTTTCCTCATTCTTCTTCTTTCGTTCTTCATTTCCTCCTTATCCACAATCCCTGTCTTTCTTCTCCTCGTCGATTACATAATGTTGATTCAATAATTTAATATTTTATTTTGGAATCCAAATGAAAACTGTTAGCTTGAGGCCAGGTTAGCTGCTAGCTGTGAAGTTCTGAACTTCGGATCAAGGGATGCTCCTACTAAGAGTCAACTGGCTTTTGAAATGGAATGTGAATGTGACCATCAACATTGGTTCACAGGATGCTCAATATGTAATACACTACATAACACATCTTAAATCATCACACTTCATCACATTTCAACCGCTGTTTAACTCAGTTAATATGATCCAAAATAAAAATATTTTCCCCGTAGTCCTACATCCTTTGCTCATAAACGGCCTGACAGGAAATGTTAGACGTCATTAGATTGGATGTTGTGGTTCTCGGGTCGGACCACATTCTGACCCATTCTGTCCCTTGCAGGTGGGTCTGGGTCGGATCCTGGAGCTGGCGGGTGAGTTGCTGCAGCAGCTGCAGCGCCTCCTGGTGGCACTGATGTACCGAGCGGAGGGTCTCCGGGAGCTGACCCTGGGCGGGGTCAGAGGTCAGGCTGCCAAGTTGACCGAGCTGCTGCCCGTCCAGCGAATCAGCGATCTGCCGGTTCAGATCCAGCAGCGAGTGGGAGATCTGCAGGAACTCGCAAAGATCTTGGTGCAGCTGGTGATCAACGCCACGCCGCTCTACGACCTGGTGAGACGCGACTTCTGATCCGGTTCCTGCTTCCTGCTACGGCCCTACTGACACCTGCTGCTGCCCTCACTATTCTTATTAATCACATCACTACTAATGCCATCATAAACCTACGTTACCCATTTAGCTTCTTTCTGAAGTCTCTGTGCTCTCCCTCCCCACAGGCTTCTGTGGATGGTGGTTCTATCTGATAGTGGTTCTATGTGATGATGATTCTATGTGATGGTGGTTCTATCTGATGGTGGTTCTATGTGATGATGGTTCTATCTGATGGTTGTTCTATGTGATGATGGTTCTATGTGATGGTGGTTCTATGTGATGGTGGTTAAATTTGATGGTGGTGACAGATGGTGGTGACATCTGATGATGGTTCTATGTGATGGTGGTTCTATCTGATGGTGGTTCTATGTGATGATGGTTCTATCTGATGGTGGTTCTATGTGATGATGGTTCTATCTGATGGTGGTTCTATCTGATGATGGTTCTATGTGATGGTGGTTCTATCTGATGGTGGTTCTATGTGATGATGGTTCTATCTGATGGTGGTTCTATCTGACGGTGGTTCTATGTGATGATGGTTCTATCTGATGGTGGTTCTATCTAACGGTGGTTCTATGTGATGGTGGTTAAATCTGATGTTGGTGACAGATGGTGGTTCTATCTGATGGTGGTTCTATGTGATGATGGTTCTATCTGATGGTGGTTCTATCTGACGGTGGTTCTATGTGATGATGGTTCTATCTGATGGTGGTTGTATCTGATGGTGGTTCTATGTGATGGTTATTACATCGGATGATGGTTCTATATGTTGATGGTTTTATATGATCATAACAAGTAATGGTGTGGTTAGTATTAAAGTGATTAATGTTATTAATGTTAGAAGCAAGTCTCAGCGAGATCCGGGTCCAGATAGAACCCCGATCTACAGAAACCTGATGAGCGTATCATTCACAGTGCTAAACTAGGCTAATCCTCTCTTTTCCAAACTAAGCCAACGCTCTCTGTGCTAAGCTAGGCTAACGCTCTCTGTGCTTAGCTAGGCTAACGCTCTCTATGATAAGATAGGCTAATCCTCTCTGTTCTAAACTAAGCCAACGCTTTCTGTGCTAAGCTACGCCAACGCTCTCTGCGCTAAGCTAGGCTAACACTCAGTTCTAAGCGAAGCTAACGCTCTCTGTGCTTAGCTAGGCTAACGCTGTCTATGGTAAGCTAGGCCAAAGCCCCGCTTTGACACCCGTCTTTCTTTCAGCTGCAGCAGCCGTCAGCGCAGGAGGTGGAGGACTTCCTGAACCAGGAGGAGGCGGCGGCCGACAGCTCGTCCCGCCGCGGCTCGGCCAGCAGCTTGTTCCTGAAGGCCATGGACGGGCGCCCGCGCCGCCGTCGCAGCCTCTACTCGCGCGCCACGCGCAGCCCTCAGAGCCCTGACCCGCCCAACGGCCGCCGGCGCTCCAGCCTGAAGGACCTGCCGGGGGGGGAGGACCTCCTCAAGTCGCCCCAGGACGGCGTGGTCCACCGCCGGCCCTCCGCCAGCGAGCTTCTCCTCGCGCCCCTCAAACAGTTTGTGGCCCAGAGCCAGAAGGCTTTCGAGTACCTGAGCCCCAACTCGCTGGACCACACCAGTGAGGAGGCGGCGCACCCCGCGGGGGAGGTCGAGTGCTAGACCGCCCCCCACCGCCACCAGAGTGGTCGGTGCGCTCGGCAGGTTATTATTTTACATTGAAAGTCTCTCCGTCCTTAACCTTTCAGTTGCATTTCAACTGCCATGTGCGGAAAAAAGGGCGCACCACTGATATGATGGGATGAGAGAAGGAAGAGAGACATCCAGTTTCTGCTCCTTTTCCTTCTCGTTCTTCTTCTTCCATCTTCTTCTCCTCCTGATCCTGCTCCTCCACCTACACTTCCTGCTCCTCTTCCTTCTTCTCCTCTTTCCTCTTCTTCTTTCTATCAGCTTTTTCTCCTACAATAGAACAAGTATGAATTCTAATATATACTAATATTTATAATGTGACAAACATCTGTTTGTTCTTCCATATAAATAATCAAGTGTCTGTATGTGTTTCAATAAAGCTTTTGGACTCTACACCGTATTTAACAAACAAACTTCATAAACATCCGGGTCATTTTCAAAACACATATTAAAAACGTTATAATGTATTTACTTAATATAATATTTGACTGTAAATGTTTCTTACACAAAATAGAAACAAAAATGAATAAAGTTACTAAAAATACAAAATGTCAATACGTTTTTTTCCCTCCGTCACATGACTTCGTTATTACATCGTTATTGTGACATGAGAATAGTCATTATATCGTTATCGTGACATGAGACCAGTTATTATATTCTTATCGTGACATGAGACTAGTCATTATAGTCTTATCGTGACATGAGACTAGTCATTATATTCTTATCGTGACATGAGACTAGTCATTATAGTCTTATCGTGACATGAGACTAGTCATTATATTCTTATCGTGACATGAGACTAGTCATTATATTCTTATCGTGACATGAGACTAGTCATTATATTGTTATCGTGACATGAGACTAGTCATTATATTCTTATCGTGACATGAGACTAGTCATTATATTGTTATCGTGACATGAGACTAGTCATTATATTCTTATTGTGACATGAGACTAGTCATTATATTGAAATTGTGACATGAGACTAGTCATTATATTCTTATTGTGACATGAGACTAGTCATTATATTGTTATCGTGACATGAGACTAGTCATTATATTCTTATTGTGACATGAGACTAGTCATTATATTCTTATCGTGACATGAGACTAGTCATTATATTGTTATCCTGACATGATACTAGTCATTATATTGTTATCGTGACATGAGACTAGTCATTATATTGTTATCGTGACATGAGACTAGTCATTATATTCTTATTGTGACATGAGACTAGTCATTATATTGACATTGTGACATGAGACTAGTCATTATATTGTTATTGTGACATGAGACTAGTCATTATATTGTTATCGTGACATGAGACTAGTCATATTGACATTGTGACATGAGACTAGTCATTATATTGTTATTGTGACATGAGACTAGTCATTATATTGTTATCGTGACATGAGACTAGTCATTATATTGTTATCGTGACATGAGACTAGTCATTATATTGTTATCGTGACATGAGACTAGTCATTATATTCTTATTGTGACATGAGACTAGTCATTATATTGTTATCGTGACATGAGACTAGTCATTATATTCTTATTGTGACATGAGACTAGTCATTATATTGTTATCGTGACATGAGACTAGTCATTATATTCTTATTGTGACATGAGACTAGTCATTATATTGACATTGTGACATGAGACTAGTCATTATATTGTTATTGTGACATGAGACTAGTCATTATATTGTTATCGTGACATGCGACTAGTCATTATATTGACATTGTGACATGAGACTAGTCATTATATTGTTATTGTGACATGAGACTAGTCATTATATTCTTATTGTGACATGAGACTAGTCATTATATTGTTATCGTGAAATGAGATTGAAAATGTTAGCATAACATTTAGCAGCCACTGTTTGTATGACATAACTCGTGTTTTGGTGTTGTTTGGTTTAAGTGTTAAAAACCCTTTGATTGATACATTTATTGGATAATTGATTCTCGCTGGATGTCGGGTCCAACAGGGGGATCGTGTTAGTCCTGGCGGTACCCTCGGCTGCAGAAACAACAGATTATTGAACTGTTGGCCGACTCACATGCAGTGCAGTCGATCGCCAACAGCGTCACTGCTTCGGTTTGGAGAGGCCTCAAACGCCTCACAAACCACAACCCCAAACCCCCCACTCCATGAATGACCTCCGCCTGCAGACGAGCTGAATGAGTTCTACTGCAGATTTGATAGACAATGTCCTGACTCCGTCCCCCACAGCTCCACCAACCTGTCCCAGTCCCCCAGATATGAGTCTATAAAAAGGTTATTGACAAGATGTTTTTATATGATATGTGATAACAGTATCAATTCCTGTTACTGTGAAATATTAATACTTCCTGTTGGTAGGTAAATGATTATTATTGTAGGAATACTGTTGATTAAACCTCTTAAGTGCTTCAGAACATGAATATTAAATATAAATAACATCACCAGGTGTTTTGTATCAGAAGAGAATAGTTTTATTAGTGACAAGAACGAATGTTAAAGGAGCAACATTACATAACCACGATTATACAAATCCAAGAACTAGGTTTATTAGTGAAAAACAAACATGAATTAGTATCACATATTTATAATTCAACTTCAACTTTAACAGGTTAACATGTAATCTGAATTAAACTTGTTTGAATCTGGGTACGGAGGTCCAAAATATCAAAACATCAATAGATGAAGAATAAATGTCTGAGAAATAAGTGACATGAAATAATTTGACCACAAACTAACTTTCACATTTTTCAAGGAATTTGATTTGTAAACACTAATACATGTATTCCTTTTTTTAGATTAATGCCAATAAATTTACCCACATTATTTATTCATTTTCTGTACTATTTTTATAGAATTTCTTTTCCAGTTTTGTGGAAATTAATTCAATTCTACATAATTCATTCTGTTAATTTATTTTGGTGCATGTGATGGTGGTTTCCATTCCCTTATCATAATTTCTATCCACCTAGTTCATCACGTTTAGTCGTTTTGTCTAAATATATTTTCGAAGTTATGTATTATTTTTTTAATTGTTGTCTTTTGTGGAGTTTTAATTAAAACATGCATTTCCAAGTTTTTGTTTTGCATGTTTTTGATGTATTTATCTAATTACCTTAATTATTTAGCGTTGTTCACATTTATTTCAGTTTCCAGTTCCTTTATCTTCCGCTAATTAATGATTATGCTCGATGATTAATGAATTTATTATATGTTTTTTTTCTTTGATCATCATGGTGAAACTCTTCTTTCTCGGCACCGTCCTGTCCCACGATCCTCCTGCCGCCCCCCGTTGATCAGCCCGGTGATGCAGCTTCTTACAGGTGTGTTCGTGTCCCAGGTGGTCTCGGTTGTATCTGGAATGCAGGTTGATGTAGGTGTGTCCGTCAGGTGGTCCCAGATGTGATGCAGGTACAAACAATCTCAGGTGGGTTTCAGGGGAAGTCCGGTGGTCGTAGGTTTCAGTAAGGTGGTCTCAGGTGGTCTCGGGTTTCACATCAAGTAGCAGCCACAGCTGATGTTCTTCTCTTTGTGGGAGGAGGCAAACTGCTGGACTGCCTGTTTGTTGATCAGAGTCCAAAAGTTCTCAAAGGAGATGCTCTGACCATCTTTGACCCCCATCTGGTCCAGAACCAGACCCAGACCCTCCTCGGTCTCCACTTGCTGCAAAAAGGAAACAGGAAGTGAGTCACCACCGCGCCACATGGAAACAGCTACCAGAACAAAGATACTGATGTTGGACAGGAAGCACTTAAAGAAACACTGAAGTAGAAAATAACGGGAAGCATGGAAGTATAAAGTACACGATATTATAGTATCGTATTATATCATAGAATATTAAATTAGACTGTATGTACGATGATAAACTAAACAAATAAATGACTCATTGTGATGCATGAGAGGAGTCGTCAGTGGAGGATAAACCCCCCAGCAGCATGACGGCTGGATAACTGGCCGAGTCAGAGGGAGAAATGTTACGTTATCTTTATTTCTACCAGAATAAACTACTTTCTTCTGTTATTTCTCTTCTTGCTGGAATCAAGTTGACCTTTTGCTGAAAGACTCATCACAAGACCTTTAGTGGGAAACCACTGCTTGTCGTCTTGATTTGTGCCGCCACGCCTTCATACCATGTTACGTAATAGTTTTTACATTTATTACGGTGTATTACATCCAGATGTTATATTATAGTGTAACCAAAAACACATGAAAACCAAAAATGTATTCCAAGAAATACCTAATGTTATATATGTAAATGTATACATATATATGAATATACATATATAACGTAGATAAGATGTATAATCCATAACGTATTTATTATTGATCGACCTTGGCGAACCCCGGCAGCTGCTTGACGATCATGTTCTGGAACTGAGAGGCGTTCAGGGTCGGTCCGTCGTCTGCAGCTCCGTGAAACTCAGAGACCAGCGTGTTGATGGCCAGCTCCAGATCTGAGTACTGACACAAGAACACCCCACAGACGGCGTTATGATCAGTGATCAATAATCACTAATCAGTCACAGGAGACAGACTCAAGTCTTCAGGATCTTCCGTTTTTAGACTCATGAATCAACTTTACAAGTACTTCAGTAAAAGTACTGATACCAGTGTGTACAGAAAGTACTCAAGGTAGGTAAATGTACCCACACTGCAGAATGCTTTCCATCAGATCTGTAGATTCTGTGGACGTTGAGCTGAGCCGTCAAAGTAAATTGTCCACTTGGACGACAGAGTTGACTGGAAGTGTCAACGAGAGGAACAACAAAACTGTGTCTCCAAAAGAAACGTTCCAATGCAACATTACAAAAGTAACTACTTGACGATTAAAAGAAACACATCAGTTTGCTCCAAGAATAACAAAAGACAACATATGAGGTCTTTGACCAATTACTCCTTCATCTACCATGAGACATGGGACTCAGGAGACATGAGGCTTTGGAGACATGGGACTCAGGAGACATGAGGCTTTGGAGACATGGGAGTCAGGAGACATGAGGCTTTGGAGACATGAGGCTTTGGAGACATGGGAGTCAGGAGACATGAGGCTTTGGAGACATGGGACTCAGGAGACATGAGGCTTTGGAGACATGGGAGTCAGGAGACATGAGGCTTTGGAGACATGAGGCTTTGGAGACATGGGAGTCAGGAGACATGAGGCTTTGGAGACATGGGAGTCAGGAGACATGAGGCTTTGGAGACATGGGAGTCAGGAGACATGAGGCTTTGGAGACATGAGGCTTTGGAGACATGGGAGTCAGGAGACATGAGGCTTTGGAGACATGGGAGTCAGGAGACATGAGGCTTTGGAGACATGAGGCTTTGCAGCGGAATGCGGAGGCCTCTGAGGACTCGCTGCTGTTGTGAAACAGGGCGGCGGCTGGTCGCTCAGGAATCTGCTGATCTCAGACCAGCGTTCTGTCTCACACACATTCCTTTCTTTTTGTCTTTCAACAACAGAAGAGCCTGCGGTCATATTATACGTCTCCTGCGACAGAAACCTCTGATTTCCGAACGAACATCAAACGCATCGCAGAAACATGAATGAAGAACCGCCGAGTGGAAGTGAAGGAATCCAACGGCGCCTTTATTCAACCACACACATTATTATTAGATAGATAGTTTCTACTGAAAACACTTCCAGGTGAGTTTTTACGAAGTTCTGATCGTTACCGTCTGTTGGAAAACAGTAGCTATTGAGAAACCGTTAATGTGATGCTCACTGCTTTTATATTATGTCATTCCGACATTCTGCTCCAGCGATTTAAGCCAAACTTCCAAGAATCGTTGAGAAATGATTGGTTGATTTCCCACAAATTAATGCCATATGCTTCCCGCCTCCAGGAAGAAGAAATATCACAAAGGTTACGATGGTCACACAACGTTGTTATTTAGTATTGTACTTCGGTAACGGCCCGTCCGTAGTTATTTAACTCAAAATATAGTTAAAGTACACAAAATAGTATGTACTATATTATTGTGTAAGAATTAAGTAGTTTTATTAATATTTAGTAGATCAGATAAACGGATCAAATATTTGTTTCCGGTCTTTATTTATTCACTGTTGCCTGGCAACGCCACTAAATACATGTTCCCAAGTCATCCTTTAACATTATGGTGCGTTCATTGTAAGTGGGACATTTAAGAACCAATGTAAAAGCATTTGTATCATAAAATCTCTGTGCGACGTCGACTTTATGGGCGTGGCCAAGGGTCAAACGAGGCAAAGAATTGTCAAAGAAAAGGTCATTTACATGAACATTAATGAATGTGAAATCTTACTGAAGTCAAGTTGTCTTGTTTCACCTTTCAAAATAAAAGCATCCTTTTTTTGTTCTGTTGGAATTCCTGTTTGTTTGCTGAAGGTGTCGACTGGTTTGGGACCAGTCTTTGCTTTGATCTGTGACCAGTAACGTGTATTTGTACAGGTACATTGATACTTTTACTCCAGTAAACGTTGATATAATAATAATAAATATAATATAATAGTTTACATTTACATATTTCACTAACTCCGAGCCGTTGTGTCACAGTGCTTCTGCTCCGTGTACTTGAACGCACCACGCGGTTTTCTAGCGAGCCGATCGACTGAGATGAACTTTATCGGCAGGTCGCGTGTCAATCACGTCACCATGGAAACCCGAATAGAAACTCGCCGAACTTACCGTGGTCGCCATCTGCGCAGGTTCGCTGCCTCAACGGAAAGAAGAAGCCACGAAAAGTCCCGAGAAGCGAAGCGGAGCCGCGGAGGGATCCGCCCAGTTCACGCCCCGCCCACTGGGCGCTGACCAGCGCGACCAGTCTGCTGCTGGTTTCATCAACATTAATTCTACTACATATAAGTACGTGACTTTAGAGAACCTCTTACTGTACATTTGACTACATCTTCATTTAATGTCTTTACTTACAGATTCCTATTATAAATAAATGTATAATTACCTAAATGATGACGTACTATAGATGATATGAAGTCATAAATAAACGACATACATCACTTATTATAAGAACTATTTATCTGTATAATGGGTACTTTAAGTTGTGAAATGTGAAGGCGGGACTTGTGTATTAGTACACTAAAGATAAGAGCTGACAGCAGCAGGAAGTCAGACTCACCTGTCATCAGTGTGATTCACAGGTAAAACAGCAGAGCATGATGGGAAAGCAGGCAGCTTTAGAGGTAAAACATCAATCAAACGACCTGAGACACTAAACGTATTCAAATGTAGTTTTGTTTGGTATTTGCATGTTCATAAATACTGTGTGCTTCATATATTCGTTCAGCCAGCAGTGTCCAATTTTACATATTTCATCTGAAGCTTAAATGTTCTTCCTGAGACGTTAGAAGGACACTGAGCTCCAGAGAGCGCAGGGGGCGGAGCTACGTCCTCTCTGTCTTCATGGCGTGAATGAAACTAATCAATCCATGCTTCCATAACTTTAATTGCATCGTAACAGGGGTCCTGGAGAGTCCTGGAGGGTCCTAGAGAGTCCTGGAGGGTCCTGGAGGGTCCTGGGGGGTCCTGGAGAGTCCTAGAGAGTCCTGGAGGGTCCTGGGGGGTCCGGGGGGGTCCTGCAGTCAGTCCGGTGCGTGCACGAGGACGGACTGCAGGCTCGGGTCCTGCGGGCTGCTCCGTCGAGAGGAGGCGGAGTGGAAGGAGTCGTCGCTGTCGTCCGACCCGGGTCGGTCCTGGTACGTCATGTCTGCTTCACTGACAGCAGCCGGGGTGGGACAAACAGACGCTCTACAGGTCAAACTCCCCATCAGCTGCAGGGGCGACCCTGCAAACACGTGGTGGTGTGTCTGTGTGTGTCAGATAATCAATACTTCCTGTAGTTCACCTCAGCTGGGAGTCGGAGTCTATGATGTCACTTCCTCCTGCTCCTGAGTTCAGCTGCTCGTCGTCACTGGAGTCGCTGAGAGAAGTAACACTGATCAGCGATCAGCTTTATTGATTAACTCTTAAATGTGTCATAAGCAGAGGTTTGTATTGTAAGTACTTACAGCTGACATGGTAATCAATCAGTCAGTGTTGTTTGTGCATTAATATGATCAATACATCAGTTACACATCGACCGCTGTAGAAACTCACAGCTCCTCTTCGCCTTCTTCACCGGAGGTCAGAGGTCGCGTGCAGACGGCACACGTGCTCTCCAGACTCAGGAAACATGGCCGACAGAACAGGCCTGCAGCCGCAGGGCAGGAAGTGGAAAATGACCTCGCAGAACAAGTGACCATCACTTCCTGTCGTATGTTCACATTTAACCGTTTAACGTAACAACGCAACGTCCCGATACAAAGTAACACATGGAGACACACACAAACCCACACCCCCTCAGCACACACTCGCGCACACACACAGACACTCCCTCAGCACACACGCCTGGAGGCAGAATTTCACAATAAAAGCTCTGTCCAGGAGAAAGAAGAGCTCTCCACTTGATTGGTCCGTGGTGACGTGATCAGTAGGTGATGCAATGACTACCTGCACACCGCGGGACGTCACAGGCGACCACGTCGTCCCCTCTCACCGTCTCCCCGCAGGACAGACAGCTGAGCGCCGGACGAGCCAGTAGATGAGACAGGTGAGCCCCTCCAGGTAACCTGGGACACACCTCTTCACGATTACCCATAATGCTTTTAAAGGGTCGGGAGGTTAAACGTTATAATTCATCTCTAATGTTGATTCCATATTCATGTGAAAACATCAACTTACATTAACGAGACGTT